>NW_027530628.1:427893-476103 GCF_008692635.1 Crocuta crocuta
AGATTCTTCTCCCCCCCCCCCCCACAACCTCCCAGCTGGCTTTAGTAAGCTTTATCTTTGATTTTTAGTAGTTTCATTATGATATGTCTTGGAGAAGGTCTTTTGGCATTAATAATCTATTAGCTTATTGAACTTAGATGTTCAAGTCTTCCCCCAGGCTTATGAAGTTTTCAGCTATTATTTCTTTAATTAAATGTCTACCCCCTTCTTCCTTCTCATCTCCTTCTGGAATCTTAATTATTTTGATGTTTGCCCTTTGGATTGAGTCCCATAAAATCACATAGGCTTTCTTCATTAATTTTCATTCTTTTCTCTTTGTTCTCTTCTAACTAGTTCTTACCAAATTCCTACCCTCTAATTCACTTACTCAATTTTCCATGTGTTCTACTTTACTACTTGCTATTGTATTATTCACCTCATTCACAGAGTTCTTCAGCTCCAGATTAGGCTATTGGTTCTTCTTTACAGTTTCTACCTCTTTTGTAATGAGTTCATTTCTTTTCCCTAATGTCATTGAACTGAGTTTTCTTGTACCTTGCTGAATTTCTTCAATAAAATTATTTTTAATTCTTTATAAACTAGATTACAGTATTTTATATGTTTGGGCTCAGCTGTTAGAAAATTACTGATATCTTCTGGTGATGACATATATTCTTTTTATTCAGTTCCTTATATTTTTGTGTTGCTGTTTCCACATTTAAAGTATGTTTGTTGGGGCGGGGGAGGGGGACACCTGGCTGCCTCAGTCTTCGCTTTGGGAATGTGAATTTGAGACTCATGTTGGGTGTAGAGACTACTTAAAAATAAAATCTAAAAAATTAAAAATAAATAAAGTGTCTTTGTTGGTTATCTTTAGATTACGGTACTGTTTCTTGGTGTGGCTTCACTGGGGTTTCCTAGGTTTATCATGGATAGATCTACTCCACTCTTCTTGCTCCCCCTTGTGGCAGAACTCTAACCTTTGTGTTTCCTCCAATTCTTATAACTCAGCAGGCTGGCTACAGGGAATCTCTGTTTTTCAGAAGGTAGTGCTATAGCTCCAATTTGTGGTTTCCTCCCTGATGGCTAACCCTGGTTGATTTTTCTGATACCTATTCTTTTTTTTTTTTTAATGTTTATTTAGTTTTGAGAGAGAAAGAGAGAGACAGAACATGACTGGGGGAGGGGCAGAGAGAGGGAGACACAAAATCTGAAGCAGGCTCTGGGCTCTGAGCTGTCAGCACAGTATCAGACACAGGGTTCAAACTCACAAATGGTGGTGCGATCATGACCTGAATCAAAGTCAGACACTCAACTGACTGAGCTACCCAGGTGCCCCCGATACCTGCTCTTATTGCCACACTTGTAAGTACATATAAAGAATTGGCTGCATAGTTGGGGAAGGTGTGCATTTAGCACTCAGGGCACTGGGGGTGACTGTGCACCTAGTGGGAAGACCCTCAAGTGGAATACTTCATAAAAGTTTTTGTGCAGAGGGGCGCCTGGGTGGCTTAGTCGGTTAAGCGTCCGACTTTCGCTTAGGTCATGATCTCACGGTTCGTGGGTTCCAGCCCCGCGTCGGGCTCTGTGCTGACTGCCAGCTCAGAGCCTGGAGCCTGTTTCAGTCTGTGACTCCCTCTCTCTCTGACCCACCCCTGCTCATGCTGTCTCTCTCTCTCTCTCCTAGAAATAAATAAAACATTAAAAAAATTTAAAAAAAAAGTTTTTGGGCAGAATTCCCACTGAAGTACTGGAAGCAGAAAACAAGAACCACATTTGTTTAATACTCTTTAATATTCTTACCTGCTTCCTTCTCTTTCTCCTCCCTCTGCCCTCACCACGGAGCCCCTGCCTCAAAATCAGGGTGCCTGTATAGAGAAATGGGTTTATCTGGCTGCAACACACACAACTGGGATAGCTGGATACTGAACTCACCATTTCACACCTCCTCTACATAAATCTCCACTTTCAGACAGCTTACCAGTATCACCTTGAGGAGAGAGGAGGCTCTGGCATAGTACCTCTCCTCTGCATCAAACTTATCTCTATATAGCTCTGACGCTGTGCTGGAATGTCCTCTCAAGCAGACAAAACTTCTACAAATTCTTTTTTGCTTATGGATATCTGCCTAGGTGAGCAGTCCCCAGGTTTTTTCCCTGGCCAGGCAAGTCAGAGTGGGGCACATTCACTGACTACCTTGCATCCATAATCGTTTCAAGGTCTTGTTTATTTTCAGATGCACAGGTGGGCTAGAAGTCTCCCAGAGCCCTGGGCAGGGGTGCCAGAGGCACTTTTGCTTGTGAATGGATGTCTAATTATTTGTTAAAACTATTTTGTTAAAAATAAGGAAGAATGACTCATATGCCCATGGTGCTGACATTAATCATCAATATATCCTTAACTTTTTAAGGAACTGCCATGCTGTTTTCCAATAGCTAGGTGAGTTTGTATTCCCAAAAGCAACATATGAGCATCCAGTTACTCCTAATTATCATTAGCATTATGTGTTGTCAAGTTTTCTGGTTATTATTGGTTTTTCAGTCATTCTAACAGACGTGTTGTAGCAAGTGTACTTTACACATGGGAAATCACACATATGAAACTTAATTCTTATTTTCTCCTAAGGAATCAGAAATTTAGATAACAATGTATCAGCATTCCTGTAAGGCAACAACTAGTTAGAACTACTGCTACCTTTACATAAACATATTCTTTCCAATATATCACAACCCCTACCATTCCCAATTGTCTATGTCTGTCTGCTTCACACATTCAAGTTATCTGCCTGATCTGCACAGCCACTTGAGTTTAAGGCCCACATACAAATATTGGTGGAAGCCTAGTATGTGAAACCTAGCCAAACCCCCAAACCTTAAATACACATCCTCAGGTCCTTTCACAATCTTGTCCCAAACCACCTTGATAATTTCATCTTGTAACATCTTCTCGATCCTAGAATCTTATACTCTTAACTTGCAATGATACTTAAATATGCCTCTCAATCCCTAGCTCTTATGCCACTTAATCCCATATTTCCTACTTTATGAAATCTTGCTCAGTCTTCAAAATCCAAATCTCTTTCCTCTCTGAACTCATCTAGTTTCTGCACACTGGTTTTGATAACGAAGACCTGAAAATAAGAATCAATTTATTTAAAAAGTTATTTCTTAAATCTTATACTATGCTTTCAAATTTAAACTTTCACTTAAACCAGCAATCCTCAAGCATAATATGATGTAGGATGTGGTCAACAGCAGTGAAAAAATGTAAGATACGGCCATTAACAATACAGTTCAAAGGTTTACATTTGCCTCCTTGTTTAAGAAACTAGAGTAGGATCACATCACACATTCTCTCTTACATTCCAATAGGCTTTCTTGAGTAACAAAGTCAGGCATGAATTATTAGCTAGTACCAGGAACACACATAACTTTGAAAGTATGACACATAAATTATATTAAATGTTATTCTTCATATGTATCAAATTTAAAAAGCAGTTTAGAACCACCAGTCTTGCCATTATACTGTACACATTGCCACAAGTAATCTCTTTCCATTTAGGGTTTCTTCTTGGGAATCTGGAAATTCTCTTTGGTATAATTTACTTAATCTTTCTTCATATAAATTTCATTCTTTAAGATGGGGGTGATAATAATAGGAAGTTCCTGGATTATTATTTAAAAAAATAATATACATGAAATGACCTAGCAGAGTGTTTGCTAGAGACAGGTTAAGTATATAATAAATGTACTAGAAGCATTTTACCTTCACTTCATCAATTCACTGATTCAGTCAACATTTGGTGAGTATCTACCACATGTCAATCTCTGTGCTAGGTACTGAGAACGACATATAAATCAAAGGTCAGATTAAAGAAGGGATTTACAGTCTCTTCCTGAATACAAAAAAATCTAACTCTCAAATACCGGGAAGCCAAAAATAGATAATAATACCACTTTTATTTTCCTATTTCTTAGTTTTAATACCATCATCAAATTTTTATACTGGAAACAATACAATATAGAGAGGCAAAACAACATGCAACTAAACAATTAACAGGTCAGCCAAGAAATCATTAGAAATTTTTTTAAAAGTACATGTAGACAAATTAAAGTGAAAATGCAATAGACCAAATCTTTGGAACATAAAAGCAGTTCTAAGAGGGAAATTTATAGTGATATTGGCCTACCTCAAGAAAAAAGAAAAATCACAACAGCCTAACCCTCCACCTAAAGGAGCCAGAAGAACAAAGCTAGTAGAAGGAAGGAAATAATTAAGATTAGAACAGAATAAATGAAATAAACACTAAAAAACCCAACAACAGAAAAGATCAATAAAATCAAGAGCTACCTCTATGAAAAGATAAATAAAATTAATAAACCTTTAGTCAGATTCATCAAGAAAAGAATGAGGCAAGACTCAAATAAATAAAATCAGAAATTAAGTAGGAGAAATAACAACCAACACTACAGAAATACAAAGGATTGTAAGAGAAAATCATGAAATTTTATATGTCAAATAAAACTGGACAAACTAGAAAAAAATGGATAAATTCATTAAAACATAACAATCTTCAAATACTAAATCAGGAGGGGCCACCTGGGTGGCTCGGTTGGTTAAGTGTTTAACTTGGGCTCAGGTCATGATCTCATGGTTCGTGGGTTCGAACCCCATGTCAGGCTCTGTGCTGACAACTCTGAGCCTGGAGCCTATTTTGGATTCTGTGTCTCCCTCTCTCTCTGCTCCTCCCTTATTTGTGCCCTCTCTATCTCTCAAATAAATAAACTTAAAATTAAAAGACCTGAATCGGGAAGAAATATAAAATTTAAACAGACTAATTGTTAGTAACAGTAATAAAAAAAACTGCCAACAAACAAAGTCCAGGATCAGATGGCTTCACAGGTGAATTCCCCCAAACAAAAAGAGGAGAAAGAAGTTTCCTGATCCATTCTAAAAGGCGAGCATTGGGCGGGTAGAACTCCCCTATGACCCAGCAATGGCAATGCTAGGAATTTACCCAAGGGAAACAGGAGTGCTGATGTATAGGGGCACATGGACCCCCATGTTCATAGCAGCACTCTCAACAATAGCCAAATCATGGAAAGAGCCTAAATGTCCATCAACTGACAAATGGATCAAGATGTGGTTTATACAATTGAATACTACATGGCAATGAGAAAGAATGAAATCTGTAGCAACATGGATGGAACTTGAGGGTGTTATTGCTGAGCACAATAAGTCAGGCAGAGAAAGACAGATACCATATGTTTTCACTCATATGTGGAACTGGAGAAATTAACAGAGGACCATAGGGGAGGGGAAGGGGAAAATAGTTAAGGAGAGGGAGGGAGGCAAACCATAAGAAGACAAACGCTGAGAACAAACTGAGGGTTGATGGAGGGTGGGGGAGGGGGGAAAAGGGGTGATGGGCATGGAGGCGGGCATTTGTTAGGATGAGCACTGGATTTTATATGGAAACCAATGTGACAATAAAGTATATAATAAAAAAATAAAATGATATAAAATATTGGATAGAAATACTTAATGTTTATCTATTATCTAATCATACCCATGAATATTCTTTATTGACTTAAACACCATCTCTGTGTTCTTCATTATCATATGCCTTCATTATCATATGCTATTCCTGGTTAATTTTGTAACTCCCACACAAGAAAAAGGTAACAATACTGTTGTTACTCAGGATGCCATGGCTCTTAGGACATACTGGCATTAAACAACATAAATCTGTTGAGTTCCTTAATACCATTTAATGTTGGTTACATCATTGCTAATGACACTGTATCTTTCATTATAATGTCTATGAACACTAATTTCCATTGTCTCTGTCAAAGTTTGTGAGATTTTTGTTTGAAATCTCAAGCCTCGGGGTGCCTAGGTGGCTCAGTCAGTTAAACGTCGGACTTCAGCTCAGGTCGGTTAAGGACATGATTCAGCTCAAGGTCATGATCTTGCAGTTCATGGGTTCAAGCCCCACATCAGACTCTGTCCTGCCTGCTGAGAGCCTGGAGCCTACTTCTGATTTTGTGTCTCCCTCTCTCTCTCTTCCCCTCTCCTGCTTGTTCTCATTCTCTCATTCTCTCATTCTCTCTCTCTCGCTCAGAAATAAACAAACATTTAAAATTTTTTAAAAAAGAAAAGAAAAGAAAATCTCAAGACTTAACTAAATATACGACAATGTATGAATGAGAACTTGCTTTCTGGTCATGTTAAATTTACTCTTAGGATTTCATAGCATAAAAGTAGAACACATCTTCTGACCATGTCCACTCTTAAACTCTTCACACCATTATTAGAATGTGACCTCTTTCAATGTGGAAAGCAAGCCTGCCTCTCATACACCACTACTCACCCACAGGAGGGTGTGTAACAAGAGGACAGAAATTGAAAGGCTAATTCTAAAATACATGCAGAAATGCAAGAACCCTAGGATGGCCAAAACAATCTTGAAAAAGAAAAACAGAATGAAAAACTCTTAACTTCCCAATTTCAAAACCTACTACAAAATGAGCAAAAGATACACATACATATGCACATACAGAATGCAATACAGAACCTAGAAATAAACCTCAAAATAAACCTATACATCTATGGTAACCTGATTCCTGACAAGTGTGCCCTGATATTTAAATGTGTAAAGAATAGTCTTTTAAACACACAGTGCTGGGGCAACTGTATACCCACATGCAAAAGAATAAATTTGGACCTACCTAACACCACCTGAAAAATCAACTCAAAATGGACCAGACACATACATTTAAGGGGTACCTGAGTCAGTTGAGCATCCAACTCTTGATTTTGGCTCAGGTCATGATCTCACAGTTGTTGGATCAAGCCACGCATGGGCCCTCATGCGGAGTGAGCAGGGAGTCTGCTTGGGACTCTCACCCTCTCCCTCTCTCATTGCCCTCCCTCCCAAATAAGTAAACTTAAAAAAGAAAAAGAGCTAAACTCCAAAACCATAAGAATAAAATATAGATTAAATATTCATGACCATATATTATACAATGATTTCTTACATATAACAAAAAAAACACAAGCAACCAAAGTGAAACAGATACACTCTTTAAAAATAAAAATGTCTGTGCAACAGAATACAGTACCAAAAAGTAAAAAGACAATTCACATATGTGAGAAAATATTTCCAAATCATATATCTGATAAAGCTTATTTATGTACACAATATATTCAGAATTCATATAATTCAATACTAAAACCATAACTAAGCCAAGTGAAAAGTGGGTGAAAGATTTGCATAGACATAGCTCCTAAAAAGACATAGAGTAGTCAATAAGTGCATGTAAAACAATAAGCTAAACATCATTAGCCATTAGAGAGGTACAAATTGAAATGAAAATGAGATCCACCTTCACAGGAGGTCTGTTGAAAAAAAAAAAAAACTCGGAAAGTGGGGAATAGCTACTTTGTCAAGGATATGGAGAAACCAGAACATTCATAAATTGCTAGTGAGAAGGTAACATGGTGCAGCCACTCCAGAAAGCAGTCTGATGGCTCCAAAAAATGTTAAACATAGAGTAACCATATGAATCAGCAATTCCATTTCTACAGAACATAAAACAGATATTCATAGAAAAACTGGTACCTGAATTATATAGGAGTATTCCTAACAACCAAAAAGTAGAAAAATTCACATGTAGATCAACTGATAAATAGAATTTAAAATAAAGTGGGGGGCCCCTGGGTGGCTCAGTCAGTTGAGCATTCGACTTAGGCTCAGATCATGATCTCATGGTTCCGTGGGTTTGAGCCCGCATCCGCCTCTGTGCTAACAGTTAGCTCAGAGCCTGGAGCCTGTCTTCAGATTCTGTCTCCCTCTCTCTCTGACCCTCCCCTGCTCACGCTGTCTCTATCTCTCTCTCAGAAATAAAAACCAAAAAGACAAAACAAAAAACCTTAAAATAAAAAAGTGGTATATCTATACAATGGGGTATTATTCAGCCACAAAAAGAATGAAGGACTAATACCTTATACAACATGAATGAACACTGAAAAGGATGCTTAATGAAACAATCCAAACACAAAAGACCACATACTTTATAATTCCATTTACGTGAAAAGTTTAGAATAGACAAATCCATGGAGACTGAATGTAGATTAGAGAGTTCTGCAAATAAGGAAAGGGAAGAATGGGGATTGACTACTAATGAGTAGAGTTGACAAAAATGTTCTAGAATTAGAAAGTGGTGACAGTTGCACAACCTTAACTGATAAATACAACTATATACTTCTGAATGGTACACTTTAAAAAGGAATGTTTTTTGTTGTTTGAATTATATTTCAATATTTAAGTGTAAAGGCAGGTATGATAAAAAATGTCTCATCAAATGCAAAATATCACTAAAGATAAATTATAACGTACAACCAAATAGAAATCCTATAGCTGAAGGGCTCCTGGGTGGCTCAGTCAGTTAAGCATGACTCTTGATTTTGGCTATCTCACAGTTGTGAGATTGAAAGCAAGTGACCTCAGAACACACACAAACCCACATGAAAAAATACTGTCAATGAAAGTAATTTTTAAGTAATATAATGTTTACTCTTTGTCTTAACTGATTTTAAAAACAACTGCATAAAACAGTCTGTATATAATTGTACTGCTGCACCTATAACATATAGAAATGTAATACATCTATCAATAATACAAAAATGGTAGGTGCAAACAAACTGTACTGAATCAAGGAAATGTTCACCACATGATAATGTGATTCCATGGAAACAAATGAAGAGAACAATAAATGATAATAGAGACCATATAACACTTTATAAAAATATACTCGCCCTCCTCTCCACTTCTATAAAATACATAAAACTATATCAATTCATAAATGGGAAAAGGCATTAATGGTTTGCAACATAGACAAATATATGTAACAATAACAGCACAAAAAAGTGTTTAAAGAAAACAGAGCTATATAAATTTCTATCTCACTGGAATAAAATTATTATATATGAGGGACATTCAGCTAAATTAATATATATACAGTAAACATTAGAGCAATCTCCGAGAACATAAAAAACCTTGGAGAAAAAAACCATTAGAGGAATTATGTTACAATAGAAAACACCACTTTCCTGCAAAAACAAAAATCAAGAAAAAAAACAGAGAAAGAATTAAAAATAAAAACCTTGACATAAAAAAAAATAAATAAAAAGTGGAGGAGTATAAGGACTTCCAGGGAAGATAGTGGAGTAGGCTTACCTCACCCACAGATACAACTAGGGTCTAATCACACCACTGTACATAACCCAGAAAACAACCCAAAGACTGGCAGAATAAACTCCACAACTAAATAGAGACGAGGCCACATCAAAGAGTCAGAGAAAAATTGGGAAGCTAAATGGGTTCTCAGAACTGGGGCTGGGGGAACACCTGGAAAGAGAAAAGAAACAGACTCCCACATTGGGGTTTCCCACAAGGGGAAGACAAATCCCCATACCATTTGGATTTGAACCAGAGGCATTGAATTTCATGAGTTTTTACAACCAGCAGGACTTAAAACCTAAAGTCTTAACAAATCAGCCAGCTTGGCTCTGGGAGAACAGGGAGGACAAAAAGAAACTGGGTCCCTGCCCTTAAATAGACAGCATAACAAACAGCCCCCTGGAGATGCAGCACAGAAGCAGCAGCTAGAAAGGTGCCTCTCACATGAAAGTGAGAGTTATTTACTAATCCTAGAGCCTGACCTGGAAGGGACAGAAATTGCTGGGGAATTCCTACAAGAACAAAGGAACAAGGAGGTGCCACTTCCCTGCCCCACCCTCCAGGCAGTTTAAACATCTGGTCACCTTGGGACCAGATAAAGGGACTTGCTACAAAACTTGTTAGCACTGCCACCATCCCCTCCTTCCCCTCTCCCCCCACCAAATCCCGTACTGTGCTTACATCAATCCACCCCTCTGAACAGCTTACTTCATTCTGGGCATGGTAGGGTCCCTCCCACAAAGGAACGGCTGCATACAAAGTTTCCTAGCACTGCCAGCCAATCCAATCCCAGCCGCCTCCACCTCACCCCCCACCCTCCCACTCAGTGCTGTGCTTCCTTGAATCAACCCTTTCCAATATGCATTTGGTGAGAGCCTGTAGACTGGTGCCGCAGGCCTGGCAGTGTGTCCAGGACCACTCCAAAGTTACTCCTGCCCTGGACAGAAGGAAAGATAACCACATACCAGTCAGACAAAGGCTCCAGGAGCAGGCTGGAAGCACACAAGTGGTCTGACTACAGGTCCCGCACACCAATAAAACTTTCTCAGGGGATAACACAGGGAAAGCACCCTGCAGTTTGGTACAAGTCTGGCAAATGTACAGTCTGACTCAACTAAGCCCAAGGCATCCCACTGACTCACTAACACCACAGGGAACAACACTGCCTACAACAGGCAAAGAGCAACTGCACATGATTGGACTGAAAGAACAGCAGAGCACATGCATCACAATGAGACACACCTGAAGTACCAGGTTGTAGTAAACAGGGGTGAAGACTACATGGCAGGGCACTATAGGACTTCAGAAGGCCATTACTTTTCAGTGAAGAAGATATAGCTGCCTTTCTTAACACAGAGAAACACAGGCAGAGATTTAGACAAAATGAGGAGACAGAGGCATGAGATCACTAATGAAAGAACAGGACAAAGTCACAGCAAGAGACCTAAGCAAAGTGGAGATAAGTAATATGCTTGAAAAAGAATTTAAAGTAATGATCATAAAGATATTCCCTGGATTTGAGAAAAAAAGTGGAGGGCATCACTGAGATCCTTAACAATGAGCTAAAAAAGAATCAGAGATGAAGAACAAAATAAATGAAATTAAAAATACACTAAATGGAATAAACAGACTAGACAAAGCAGAAGGACAAATCAGCGACAGGGAAGAAAGAATAATAGAAACTAATTAAAATGAGCAAGTGAGAGAAAAAAATGTGCAAAATTAGAATAGATTTAGGAAAATCAGCATACTATCAGGCATACTAACATTCACAGTATAGTGATTCCAGAAAGAGAAGAGAAAGAAAAGGGGACATAAAACTTATTTGAAGAAATAATAGCTAAAAACTTCCTGAATCTCAGGAAAGAACTAGAAATCCAGATCCAAGGAGGAGGGGGCAAGATGGCGGAGAAGTAAGGAGCTCCGTACTTGCACTCGCGCCCATACATCACACAGAAAAGATCTGAAGCCATTGGAAACCTTACAAAACCTGAGAGATTGGGNAAAATTAAAAAATAAAAAAAAAAGAATTAACACCAATCCTTCTGAAACTCCTCAAAAAATAGAAAAGGAAAACTTCCTAACTCACTCTATAAGATCAGAATTACCCTGATACAAAGGCCAACCAGAGACATTATCACAGAAAAAGAAAACTACAGATTAATATCCCTTAAAATATAAATCCAGCCGCATATTGAATGAATATGTACCATGATCAAGTGAGATACATCCCAGCAAAGAGTGGTGTATATATATATATATGTATGTATGAAAAACAATTAATGTAATACACTACATCAATGGAATGAAGGGGGAAAAGTAACAGGATCATTTCAATTAATGCAGAAAAAGAACTTGACAAAACAACTCTTTAATGATTAAAAAGAATCTAGGAATAGAAAGGAACTTCCTCAGGGTACCTGGATGGCTCAGTCGGTTGAGCATTCAACTTTGGCTCAGGTCATGATCTCACGGTTCCTGAGTTCGAGTCCCACGTTGAGCTCTGTGCTAACAGCTCAGAGCCTGGAGCCTGCTTCGGATTCTGTGTCTCCCTCTCTCTCTGACCCTCCCCTGCTCACACTGTCTCTCTCTCTCTCTCAGAAATAAATAAAACATTATTTCAAAAAAAGAAATTTAAACAGACTTCTTTAAGCTGAAAATAAAAAGTGCAAATTCATAAGAAAACATATTAAATCAACCTCGGAGTTTTCTGTACCAGCAGTTTTCAGGTGGCTTGGAAGATGACAAAAGCTGTGACAGCAGAGAACAAGTTCCAAATCATTAGGAACCTCTATCTGTGCAGTTTTACTGTGAAATAGAGGGGGAACAACCCACATCTAAAAGAGGGTCACCATATAGTAGGAGCAAAAGTGTCTCTGTTTCCACTACACCAGGAGCAGCTGAGCCACCACCAAAGTAGCCATGAGGATGAAGATCACTTCAGTGTGCATGGCTTCCTGACCACAGTGCTTGGTATACACACGTGTGTTCTCAACCCTCCGTTGTTCCTCTGGGGAGGAGGCTGACATAACAACCTCATCCAGCTTCTGTTTCCTAGCAGCACTTCCTCCAACCTCAACCTCTACCACTGCCGCCATTTTCATTGCTAGTACAGACAACTCCAAGGTCAGCCTATAAGTGGTTCCTGTTAATCTATAAAAATCATCTATACCACCATCATTGTTGGCTATGTGGCTTCATGTTTACCCTCTCTGATCTCCATTTATTATTCAAAATCAAATCAGAAGATGCCATGGACTTTGGCATTTCTCTCCTCTTCAGAGGCCTCTACTATGGAGTTCTTGAAGGAGACTGCAGAAACGTGTGCAGACTAGATGGCATCAATCACAGCGTTCTACAGTGAGTTGCACATGCCTATTAAACATCTCTTAGTGTGTGTGCCATGTGTGAGCAGCAGATCTTTGTGGATGTCAGTGAAAAGTCATCAAGAACATATATAAGCAGTCTTGCAATCAAGTATTCCATGAGTTCTGCATCCTCGGCTGGTGCATTATCAGAAAGAAGTAGGCATGTCCCTATTACAAAGAGAAGGCAGACCTCAAAGGATGTTCAGCAACCACTAGGAGAGGCCTCACATCATGTATGGGCAACTGATGGGTTGGGTTCAATACTTGGTAGCCTAGCATCCTGTCATCATTGGCCTGGTGTAGGCATCAACTACATCCTGGGCCTGGAATAGTCATGAAGACAAGCATCTATTCACTATGGACCTAGGGCACTCTCCTCCCTGCCCTCCAAGATGTCCTGGGTAGGAAAGATGCAAAAGGCACTTGGGCCACTCAGGACCTCTCCAGCTGTGTCCCAGTTGGGGAGGAAAATGATGGAGAGCCAGCCAGTGGGGCTGTCAGCAGTGGGGGCTTCTTAAAAGAAAATTATTTTGATAAATTAAAAAACAAGAAAAGATATGAAAGTATAAATATCATTAGTAAAGGTAAACATATGGTAAAAATGATGGATTAATCACTTATAAAGCTAACATAAGAATTAAAAGACAAAAGTAGTAGAAATAAGTATAACTATAATGATTAGTTAAGGGATACACAAGATAAAAAATATGTAAAATGTGACATGAAAACCAAAAAACATGGGGTAGAGGAAGTAAAAATGAGGAGTTTTAGAATGCATTCAAGCTTACATTATCAACTTAAAGTAGTTATAAATAAATAGAGGTTGTTATACTAAGCTTCATGGGAACCACCAGGCAAAAACCTATGGTAGATTTCCAAAAAACTGTGAGAAAGGAGATTATTCTCTGAGCAAACAAATGGCAGATGATGTCAGTGCTCTAAGAGGGCCAAGAGCATTGGAATGGGAGGTCACAGTGGCTTCCATGGCAGTTTCAGCAGCAGCAACTGGACCAGGTACATGGCCACAGAACTCACAGAGGTAAAGCCAAAGACAAGGAGTGGTTCCTCACCACCAAGCTGGGCTACCTGGTCAAAACATGAAGACTGACTCTCTGGAGGAGATCTATCTCTTCTCCCTGTCCATCAAGGAATCTGAGATCATTATTTTCCTGGGGGCACCCCTCAAGGATAAAGTTTTGAAGATTACGCCTATGCAAAAGCAGACCCCTACTGGTCAGCAGACTAGGTTCTAGGCATTTGCTGCCATTGGAGATTATAATGGACAGATCGGTCTGGGTGTTAAGTGCTCTAAGGAAGTAGCTACTGCCATCTGTAGGGTCATCATCATGGCCAAGCGTTCCATCATCCCCATGCGGCAAGGCTACTGGGGAAACAAGACCCGCATTCCCACACTATCCCATGCAAGGTGACTGGTTGCTGTGACTTTGTGCTGGTCCACCTCATCCCTGCCCCAAAAGGCACTGGTACTGTCTCTGCCCATGCCCAAGAAGCTACTAATGATGGCTGGTATGGACAACTGCTACATCTTGGCCAAGGGCTACACTGCCACTCTGAGTAACTTCACTAAGACCACTTTTGATGCCATTTCCAAGACCTACTGCTAGCTCACTCCTGACCTCTGGAAAGAGGCTGTGTTCACCAAGTCTCCCTATCAGGAATTCACTGACCAGCTTGTAAAGACACACACCAGAGTCTCCGTGCAGAGGACCCTGGCTACAGCTGTGGCCACCACATAGTTTTATACAAGAAAATAAAGTGAATTAGAGCCTATTAAAAAAAAAGAAGAAGAAGGATTGTGAGAAAGGAATCTAAGCATATCACTAACAAAATCATCAAACCACAAAGGAAGAGACCAAGAGAAGAAAGACACAGAAAGGAACTACAAAACAGCTAGAAAACAATGAACAAAATAGCAATAAGCACATACTCATTATAATTACTTTAAATACAAATAGGCTAAATTCTACAATCAAAAGACATAGAGTGACTAAATGGGTTAAAATCCTCCAGAATAGATCATATGTTAGGCCACAAAATGAGTCCTACTAAATTTAAAAAGATTGAAATTATATCAAATCATCTTTTCCAACCACAATAGTATGAAACTAAAAATCAAGTATACACTGCTTACAAGAGACTCATTTCAGATTTAAGGACATACACTGACTGAAAGTGAAGGGATTAAAAAGATGTAACATTTGCAAATACTTATGCACCCAAACTAGAACATCTAAATATATAAAGCAAGTATTAACAGACCTAAAGGGAGAAACAAACAGCAATACAATAATAGTATAGAACTTTCATACCTCATTTTCATAACAGATAGATCCTCCAGACAGAAGATCAATAAAGAAACACTGGACTTACACAACACATTTACCAGATTAACTGAACAGATATATACAGAACATTCCATCCAGTGCAGCAGAATACACATTCTTCTCAAGAGCACATTGAACAACCTCCAGAATAGATCACATGTTAGGCCACAAAATGAGTCCTACTAAATTTAAAAAGACTGAAATTATCAACCATCTTTTCCAATCACAACAGTATGAAACTAAAAATCAACTACAAAAAGAAAACTGGAAAATTGACAAATATGTGGAGATTAACACATACTACTGAACAATGAAGAAATCAAAGGAGAAATAATAAGATTCCTTGAGACAACAGAAAATGGAAATACACTATACCAAAACTTATGGGAAACAACAAAAGCAGTTCAAAGAAAGTTCATAGAAATACTAACCTCAAGAAAGAAGAAAAATCTCAAATAAACAACCTAACATTATACTTTATGGAACTAGAAAAAGAAGAACAAGTTAGGTGCAAAGTTAGTAGAAGAAAGAAAATAACAGAGTGGATATAAATTATATAGACTAAAAAGATAACAAGATCAATGAAACTAAGAGCTGGTTCTGTGAAAAGATAAATAAAATTGGCAAACCTTTAGCAAGACTCAGCAATAAAAAAAAGAGAGAGGACTCAAAATCAGAAATTATAACTAAACACAGAGAATCACAAAATACTACAAAGAACAATTATATGCCAACATATTTTACAATCTACAAGAAATGGATAAATTCCTAGAAACATTCAACCTTTTAAGACTGAATCATGAAGAAATAAAAAATTTTAACAGACTGATTACTCACTGGTAAGGACATTGAATCAGTAATCAAAAATCTCCCAACAAGCAAAAGTCCAGAACCAGAGGCCTTCACTGGTAAATTCTACCAAACATTTCTCAAACTCTTTCAAAAATAGAAATTATGCGTACACTTTCAAACTCATTTTACACACAAGAAAAGACAACATCCCTGATGTATGTAAATGCAAAACTTCTCAATAAAATATTAGCAAACCAAATTCAACAATACATTAAAATTCTCATTCACCACAATCAAGTGGGTATTGTTTTGGGGATGCAAGGTGGTTCAACATCTGCTAATCAATCAATGTGATATACCATATAAATAAAACAAAAATCATTTGATCATCTCAAAAGATGTAGAAATAGCATGACAGAATTCAACATCCATTTATGATCAAAATACTCAATAAAGTGGATATAGAAGGAATGTACCTCAACATAATGAGGGCCGCATGACAAGCCCTGCTAACATCACTTTTTCTCTAAGATCAGCAACAAAACAAGCATGCCAATTCTCATCACTTTTATTCAACAGAGTACAGGAAGTCCTAACCAGTGCAATTAGGGAAGGAAAAGAAATAATAGGCATCCAGATTGGAAAGGAAGAAGTAAAATGATGAGTATTTGCAGATGATATGATATTACATATAGAAAATCCTAAAGATTCCACCAAAAAACGGTAGAATAAATGAATTCAGTAAAGTTGCAGAATATAAATATGCAGAAATCTGTTGCATTTCTACACACTAATAACAAAGTAGTAAAAACAGAAATTAAGAAAACAATCCCATTTACAATTACATAACAAGAATGAAATACCAAGAAATAAATTTAACCAAGGAGGTGAAAGACCTGTACAATGAAAAATGTAAGACACTGATTAAAGTAATTAACAAAGATAAATAAATAGATATTCCACTCTTTTGGATTGAAAAACTTAACACTGTTAAAATGTTAATGCTACCCAGAGCAATCTACAAATTCAATGCAATCCCTAAAATTTACAATGTCACTTTTGACAGATATAGAACAAATGTTTTTAAATTTGTATGGAACCACAAAAAAACCCAAATAGCCAAAACAATCTTAAGAAAGAACAAAGCTGGAGGTATAACATTCCTAGATTTCATATTATATTACAAAGCTATCGTAAGCAGGGATGCTTGGGTGACTCAATTGGTTAAGTTTAAGACTCGGTTTCAGTTAAGGTCATGATCTCATGGTTCCTGGAATAGAGCTCCATGAAAGCTGAAAGCATAAAGCATGATTGGGATCCTCTCTCTCTGCCTCTCCCATGAACAGACTCATGCTAGTCTGTTCTCTCTCTCTCAAAATAAATAAACTTAGACCTGCATTTAAATTTTTTTAAAAAAGCAAAAAACAAAGCTATTGTAATCAAAACAGTATGGTCCTAGCTTAAAAACAGACAAATGGATCAATAGACCACAACACAGAGCCCAGAATTAGACCCAGGTATATGTGGTCAACTAATCAATTAATTTACAACAAAAATGTCAAGAATATAAAACATGGAAAGGATAGACATTCCCTTCAATAAATGATTTTGAGAAAATAACCACCACATGCAAAAGAATGAAATTAGACCCACAATCTTACATCATACACAAAAATCAACTCAAAATGGATTAAAAACTTGATTGTGAGACCTGAAATCATAAAACTCCTAGAAAAAACAAAGATGGTACACTACTCACTATTGGTCTTGGCCTCTGAGGTTCCGATCTGGCTGCAAAAGTAAAGGCAACAAAAGCAAAAAAGAACAAGTAGAACTGTAACATGCTAAAAATCTTCAGCACAGCAAAGGAATTCTTCCATAAAATGAAAAGCCAACATTCTATGTGGGAAATCCCGTATTTGACAAAAGTTAATATCCAACACATAAAGAATTCATACAACTCAACAGTAGAAAAACAACCTGACTAAAAACTGAACATTTTTCCAAAGAACATACTGATGGCCAAGAGACACATTAAAAGATGCTCAATATCACTCATCATCAGAGAAACGTACATCAAAACCACAATGAGGTATCATTTCACACCTGTTAGAATGACTATAATCAAAAAGACAAACAATAACAAGTACAATAAAACCTTGGTTTGCAAGCCTACTTTGTTCCAGAAACATGCTTGTAATAAAGCACTTCTACATCAAAGCAAATTTCCCCATAATGGTAACTCAGAGGATTCAATCTGCAGCCCCAAAAATATTCATATAGAAATGATTACAACACTAAAATGTAATACAAAATAAAAAAGAAAAATAAACAAATTAACCTGCACTTAACCTTTGAAAACTTTTGTGGCTGGTGTGAGGAGACGAGAGAGGAGGGTTATTGTGTAGGATGACTTTCACTAACAGAATCACTGCTATCTATTGGCTTGACGGATAGAATCTTTCTTTTCATGTAACTTTAACAAGGAACCTATCCAATGATATTTCCTTTTGCCTCCTTTGAGGATTTTGAGTAAATGTGACATGGCATTGTCATTAAACAGATTCATCATTCTCATTGCTACAGCCTTATTTAGGTGGTGCTTTTCTACAAAATTTTGCACTGTTTCCCACATTTTATATATCTCCCTAATCTCACTTGAGAGATTCCTCTGCCTTTTTCTCTTCCTCCTCTGCAGACTAGATGCAGATGTAGACTTCTTATAAAATCTTGCAATTTTGCACTTACAAATCTTCTTACTGCCTTTCTTTTCAACCTTTTTCTGCATAGAGGCCATTGTATATGCTTGCATGAATGTTGACTACAGTATTAATAAACTCTTGTCATATACTGTATTTAAGGTAATGGCAATAAGGCAGCAGAGGAAAGATGGCAGCCTCATCTAGAATGAAGCAAAGCATTCCTAAGTTTACTCTTGTACAGAAAAGCAAAGGGTTGTCCATAGGTGCTTTGAAGTGACAAAAAACATACCCAGTTGTGGGTACCTTCCAACGTTCTGAAAAAAATCACTGATTGCTGCCAAACACTACAGCCTGAGACGGAGCATCCAAGCTTGGGAGACGATCGCCAACAAGCCCTCAGTAAAAGAGAAGAACCACTGGCTCAGTGGTGATCATGTGACATTTGGTGTCACCTAATACTCATATTGCAAGACTTGCTTATCAAGTTAAAATTTATTAGAAATGTTTGATCATCTTGCAAAACACTCACAGAACAAGTTACTCGCAATCCAAGGTTTTACTGGATTGCCAAGAGTGTGTAAAAAAGGAATCTAAATTTGTGCACTGTTGGTGAGAATCTAAATTGGTACAGACACTGTGGAAAACAGTATGGAAGTTCTTCAAAAAATTAAAAACAGAATCCCCATATGGTCCAGTAATGGTCCACTTCTGATATTTATGTGAACAAAAACACTAATTGGAAAAAACACATGCCACCCTAATTTTCACTGCATCATTAGTTTCAATAGACAAGATATGGATGCAATCTGTCCACTAACAGATGAATGGCTAAAGATGTGGTATGTATATAAAATGGAAGTGTTCAACCACAAAAAAAGAAAATCTTATTTGTGACAACACTGACACACTGTGAGGCCATTAGCTTAAGTGAAACAAAGAAAAAGACAAACACTGTCTTATATGTGAAATTTAAAAAAACAAAACAAATAAAAACATCTCCAAATTCACAGATACAAAGAATAGACTGGTGGTTGCCAGAGGCAGGGCTTGGAGGTGGGAAAAGCAGTGAAGATTTAAGTTTTCAGGTATAAAATAATTAAGTTATGGGAATGTAATGTATAATATGGTGACTATAGTTAATAATGTTGTACTGTATACTTGAAAGTTGCTAAGAGTAAATCTTAAAAGTCCTTATCACAAGGGGAAAAAAAGGTTTTTTTCTTTTTAAAAAATTTTTTTAAATGTTTTATTTATTTCTGAGAGACAGACAGCATAAGCAGGGGAGGGTCAAAGAGAGAGGGAGACACAGAATCTGAAGCAGGCTCCAGGATCTGAGATAGCTGTCAGCATAGAGCCCAAAACGAGGCTCAAACCCACAAACCGTGAGATCATGACCTGAGCCAAAGTCAGACACTTAACCAACTGAGCCACCCAGGAGCCCCCCCAAAATTTTTTTTTCTATATACATGGTGAGATGTTAACTAGACATTGTTGTGATCACTTCACAATATGTACAAATATGAATCATTATGTTGCACACCTAAAACTTATATAATGAAATATGTCAATTATAACAATAAAAATTTAAAACTGTATCAAGTGGTATTCCTAGAACTTGAAATAAGAAAAACACCATTATTACAAATATGGACCTGATCTTTTACAATTAATGTAAGCTTAAAGTGACTTAAAGTAATATAATGAAGACAGTCACACATACTTTAAAAAAAAATGCCTCTAGGGAAAAAAATGATTTTGATTGCATTAAATCTGTAGATTAACTATGGAAAATTACATTGTTTTAATTCCAAATTTGGTTCCATGCATATCATGGAACTATTAATGATTTACTTTAAATTCTATCATGGTTAGAAATTACATTCTTACAACTTCAATTTTTTGAAATTTATTGAAAAGATTTATGGATCAATATATGGTTTATCTTGGTATGCACAACATGTACACTTGAATGGAATGTGCATTCTGGTATATTCCAGTTACATGTGATGTTCTGAAAATGTCAATTCAGTCAGAGTGGTTGATACTATTTTTCAGATCATCTATGTTCAAACTGATTGGTTTTTTTCTAGGTTTTCTATAATTTATAGACAGCATGGTGTTAAAATTTCTGTCTGTGATTACAGCATTTACAAATTTGTGGCTGACATGTCTTCCTCCTAAGTGCTTTCATTATGAAATGCCCTTCATTATCTCCATTAATACTGGTTGAAATCGATTTTATCTAATATTAATATAACCAATCTAGCATTCTCATAATTACTATTTGCATGCTACATCTTATTTCATATTTTTTTAAATTTTTGTAAATTCAAGTTAGCTAACATACAGTTTAATATTGGTTTCATGAGTAGAACCCAGTGATTCATAACTTACATTCAACATCCAGTGCTAATCTCAAGTGCCCTCCTTAATGCCCATCACCCACTTATCCTATCCCCCCACCCACCAATATTTCAACTTCGCTTTTATCTCCCTTCCCTCCAGAGACAGATCTAGTGACCGAGGTCAAAAAAGTTGTTGCCTGTTTTCTCCTTTAGGATTCTGATGATTTCCTGTTTCATATTTAGGTCTTTCATCATTCTGAATTTATTTTTGTGTATCATATAAGAAGATTGTCCAGTTTCATTATTCAGCATATCACTGTCCAGATTTCATAGCACCATTTGTTAAAGAAACTATCTTTTTTCTAATGGATTCTCTTTCCTGCTTTGTCAAAGATTAGTTGGCCATACATCTGTGGATCCATTTTTGGGTTCTCTATTCTATTCCAATGATCTATGTGTCTGCTTTTGTTCCAGTATCATACCGTCTTGATGATTACAGCTTTGTAATACAGGCTGAAGTCTGGAATTGTGATGCCTAGAGATTTGTTTTGCTTTTTCAGCATAACTTTGGCTATTCGTGGCCATTGCTGGTTCCATACAAATTTTAGGATCGTTTATTCTAGCTCTGTGAAGAAGGCTAATGTTTTTTGATAGGGATGCACTGAATGTGTAGACTGCTTTGGGTAGTAGCAACATTTCAACAGTATGTTCTTATAATCCATGAGCATGGGGTATTTTCCCATTTTTTGTCTTCAATTTCATTCATAAGCTTCCTATACTTTACAGCATACACATGTTTTACCTTTTAGATTAGGTTTATTGTTAGGTATCTTGGGGTTTTTGGTGCAATTGTAAATGAGACAGATTACTTGATTTCTCTTTCTGCTGCTTCATTATTGGTGTATAAAAATGCAACCAATTTATATACGTTGACTTTGTATCCTCAACTTTGCTGAATTCAGGTAACAGTTCTAGAAGTTTTTTGCTGGAGTCTTTCAGGATTTCTATGTAGAATGTAATGTCATCCACAAAGAGTGAATGTCTGGCTTCTTCTTTGCCAATTTGTAGGCTTTGTGTTTCTTTTTGTTGGCTGATTGTTGAAGTCAGGACTTTCAAAACTATGTTGAACACCAGTAATGAGAGCAGACATTCCTGTCATATTCTTGACCTTAAGGGGAGAGCTCTGTTTTTGCCCACTGATATTAGTTGTGAGCCTTTTATATATGGCCTTTATGATGCTGAGGTATGTTTCTTGTATACCTATGTTCTTGACAGTTATCAAGAAAGGATGCTATATTTTGTCAAATGCTTTGTCTGCAACTATTGGAAGGTCATACGCTTCTTATCCTTTCTATACCAATGTGATGCATCATATTGATTGATTTGCAAACACTGAACCAGCCCTGAAGCCCAGGAATAAATCCCACTTGATCATGGTGACTAATTCTTTTAATGTACTGTTGAATTCAGTTAGCTAGAATTTTTGCATCTGGGTCCATCGGGGATATTGCCTATAATTTTCTTTCTGAGTGGGGTCTTTGTCCAGGTTTGGAATGAAGGTAATGCTGGCTTCATAGAATGAATTTGGAAGCTTTCCTTCCACTTCTATTTTTTTTTTTTTAACAGCTTGGGAACAGGTATTAACTCTTCTTTAAATGTCAGAATTCCCCCGGGAAGCCATCTAGCCCAGGACTCTTGCCTGTTGGGAGCATTTTAATAAACGATTCTATTTCTTTGCTGATATGCATCTGTTCATAGTTTCTATTTCTTCCTGTTTGTTTTGGTAGTATGCAATTTTCCAGGAACTTGCCCATTCCTTCCCAACTGACCAACAGTTCCCAACCGTTGATATATGATTTTTCGCATTATTCTGTTATAATTGTTTGTATTTCTGTGGTGTTGATTGTGACCACTCCTCTTTCATTTGTGATTTTTATCTGCTTGGGTCATCTTCTTTTTTGATAAGTCTGGCTGGGGGTTATCAATTTTGTTTATTCTTTCAAAAAACCAGCTTAGTTTCATTGATCTGTTCCATTGTGTTTTGGGTTGTTGTTGCTTTTTTTGTATCTATCTAGTTTATTTCTGCTCTAACCTTTATTTTTTTCCTTCTCCAGCTATCTTTGGGCTTTTTATGCTGCTTCTTTTCTATGTCTAGTAGAAACAAGGTTAGGTTGTGCATTTGGGACTCTACTTACTTTTTTTTTTTTTTTAACATTTTATTTATTTCTGAGAGAGAGAGAGAAAGACAATGTGATCAGGGGAGGGTCAGAGAGAGAGGGAAATACAGAATCTGAAATAGGCTCCAGGCTCTGAGCTGGCTGTCAGCACAGAGCCCGATCGGGGCTTGAACCCACGAACCGTGAGATCATGACCTGAGCCGATGTTGGACGCTTAACCGACTGAGCCACCCAGGCGCCCCTCTTCTTGCTTCTTGAGATAGGCCTGAATTGCAATGTACTTTCCCCTTAAGACTGCCTTTGTTGCAGTCCAAAGGTTTTGGACTGTCATGTTTTCATTTTCACTGGATTTCATGTATTTTTTTAATTTCCTAATTGCTTGGTTAACCCATTCATTTAGTAGGATTTCTTTAACCTTCATTTATTTGAGGGCTTTGCAAATTTTTTCTTGTGGTTGATGTCAAGTTTCATAGCACTGTGATCTGAATATAGGCATGGGATGATCTTGATGTTTTTGTACCTATTGAGGGCTGATTTGTAACTTAATATGTGATCTATTCTGGATAACGTTCCATGTGCACTTGAGGAGAATGCATCTTCTCCTGCTTTTAGGATGAAATGTTCTGAATGTATCTGTTAAGTCGATCTGGTCCAGTGTGTCATTCAAAGCCACTGTTTCCCTGATTTTCTGCTCAGATAATCTATCCATTGCTGTAAGCAGGGTACTGATGTCTCTTACAATTACAGTATTTTATCAATGAGTTTATGTTTATTAATTAGTTTATATATGTATCCTTCAAATTGGGGGCATAAATATTTACAATTGTTTTATCACCTGGATGGGTAGACCACTATGATATAATGTCCTTCTTCATCTCTTGTTAGTCTTCGTTTGTCTGATACAAGAATGGCTATTCGGCTTTCTTTTGATTTCCATTAGCATGATAGATGGTTCTCCATTCCCTCACTTTCAATCTGCCTGTGTCCTCACGTCTAAAATCAGTCTTTTATAGACAACATATAGATGGATCTTGTTTTTGTTTTTTTTCCATTCTGATACCCTATGTCTTTCGATTGGAGCATTCAGTCCATTTACATTCAGAGTGATTACTGAAATATATGAATTTAATTCATTGTGTTTCCTGCAGAGTTGGTGTTTCCATAATGTTCTGTGGTTCTTTGTAGTCTTTTTTGCTTTGGTCTTCCTTTTTTTTAATCTCCACTCAAAGAATCTCCCTTTAAAATTTCTTGCAGGGCTGGTTTACTGGTCACAAAATCCTTTCGTTTCTGTCTGGGAAACCCTTTTTATCTCTCCTTCTATTCTGAATGCCAACTTTGCTGAATAAAGGATTCTTGACTGCATATTTTTTCCCATTCAGCACACTGAATATATCCTGCCACTCCCTTCTGGCTTGCCAAGCTTCAGTGGACAGGTCTCCTGCTAACCTCATGTGTCTGCCTTTATAGGTTAAGGACCTTTTCTCCCTAGCTGCTGTCAGAATTCTCTCATCTTTGTATTTTGCAAGTTTCACTATGACATGTCATGATTTTGACCTGTCTTTGTTGATTTTGAGTGGAGTTTTCTGTGCCTCTAGGCACAGAATGTCTAGGCACTTGAATGTCTGTTTCTTTCCCCACATTAGGTAAGTTCTCAGCTATAATGTATTCAAATAAACCTTCTGCCTCTTTTACCCGCTCTTTTTCTTCTGGGACTCCTATGATATAGATATTGCTTCATTTCATGGAATCACTTAAGCTCTCTAACTCTCCCCTCATGACCTAACAATTTCCTTTCCCTCTTCTTTTTTTCATTCATTATTTTCCATAATTTAAACTTTTATTTCACCTTTTCTCTTTTCTGCCTCTTAAATCATCATTGTCACTGTATCCAGTTTGTTTTGCATCTCAGTTATAAGCACTTTTTATTTCATCCCGACTAGTTCTTAGGTCTTTGATCTCAGCAGCAAGGGTTACTCTGGTGTCTTCTATGCTTTTTTTAAAGCACAGTTAATAGTCTTAGGATTGTTGTTATAAATTCTTTTTCAGATATATTGTTTAAATCTGTTTTGAGCAAGTCCCTGGCTATGATTTCTTCTTGACTTTTCTTTTGGGGAGAATTCCTCTGTCTTGTCATTTTGGGTAAGTTTCTGTCTTTTTTTGTTTTTAAAAACCCTATTATGTTTCCTTACCTAAGTGTACTGCTATATTAAAAGGGGGTCATACACTGTCCAGAGCCTGGCCCTTCAGGATGCGTTTCTGGTATGTGCTGTCTGCGCTCTGCAGTTATGTTTCGGCTGTTCTTTCCCACTTGTCAGTCCTCTGCAGTGTTCACCCAAGCTTGCAGTGGTGGAGTGTTTGGACCTTTAACTACATGTGTTTTGATTTGTTTCTTGAAGTAACCCTGGAAAACAGGGGAGGGGAGGGAACCTGATCCCCAAAAAGAGAAAAAAGGGAACAAACAAAAACCAGAATCAAAAACCTCTAAGGCTGATTCTGAAGAAAGGGGGGGAGAAAAGGAGAAAAAAAATAAAGACTGAAAAGCCTGATCCCATAAAAAGAGAAAAGGAAAAGAAATGAACAGACACTGTGAGCTTGATTCCAAAAGAAAAAAAAGAAAAGAGACCTGATGGGAAGTGCTGGCTATGCTGGTCTGGAGGAGACGCCTGCTGTGTTGCCTCAGACACAGTCTCACCCCAGCAAATAAGCAATTGCCAGGCACGGGGAGGTGCGGGGTGGTGTCAGAGCTTGGTGTCAGCTGATCCCATTTCCACTGGAAACTGTGGTGTTGCTCTCTGAAGTCCTATCATGTTGGTATTGGAGAGAAAATAGCGCCACCCCAATCTCTTATCCCCAGACAGGAGATCTCACAGCCACGATGTTCAGGCAGCCCTCACAGATTAGCAAGGGAATGTCCTGCACCAAAGTGTCTTGTGTTTTTTCTTTGGTGCATGGCTGGGATTCAAAACACAAAGTCTTAAAGGCCCTGGCATGGCACAGATCTGTTCCCCTTCTCTGGAGTACACCCTTTCCACACTGTTGAGGGCACATGCAGGGGTTTTTGTCCTTGGGGAGGCAATAAACCCTCTTCAAAAGTACTCCAGGAAGGGGAAAGTTCTCTCCCAGTGCGCCCCGGAGAACTCTACACCATCCTACGTACTCTGGGGCCAGCTCCTTCCTCCCCAGGAGCGCATGCCATGGCTCCACTTCAGAGAAAGCCATGCACTTCTAAAACCTGAGTTGGAGCTCCAAACCTGTTTTGCAAAAAAGAACTGGGACACTCAGTACTTCCTGCTCTCAAGTCTGTGGTCCAGAGGTTTCCTCTTGTGTGAACTCGATGTCACATTTTCTCAACCCCTCTCTTTCTCTCCCTTTGTCTCTCCACAGAAAGGTTCCCTCCTCTCCATGGCACTGCTGTTTTTCTCTTTCCCAATTCACGCCCATATACCTCACACCTGCCATGGTGTCTCCCTCTAGCTGTGGAGCTCCTTCTGGCACTCTTCAGATCGATTTCCTGGGTCTTCCAAGTGACTGGACTTCAATACAGCCATGTTAGAGAGATGAGAAAAGCCCAGGATCCCTGGCTTCTCTGCCATTTTAACTCCACTTCCTCATACATTTATTTTTTTATCTGTGTCATTACATTTAAAATGCATTTCTAGTAGACAGCAGATACGGAGGTCTTACATTTTACCAATGTATCAATCTCTACCTTTTCAATAAAATACTTTATCAGTTTTCATTTAATGTAATTCTTGATAGGGTTAATCTAGGTCTATCATTTTGCTATTTGTTATCTTTTCATCTCATCTGTTTATGTTAATCTGTTACAACCTTTATATCTCCTTCTATATTCTCTGGATACACTTTTACCTCTATTTTGATTACTCTGTTGTTTTTAAGCTATATTTCTTTGTATATATTTTTCTTTTTTTAGTGTTAGCTGTACGAATCATAACATACACCTTTGTCATTTCACGGTGGACTTAGAGCTACTATTCCACCAGTCACATAAAATAAGAACCCAATAAGGCACATAATTCCATCTACCTAGCCCATCCCTATTCTATAGCTGTAATATTACATCAACATATGCCATAAATGCCACACCATAATGTAATTTTTTATTTAAATTGACAGGTTTCTTTTAATTGGTGAGGAGGAAACTTTTATTTTTCCACATGTTTACCAACTGCAGTTCCCTCTATTCCATCCTAAATATCTGAACTTTCATATGGTATCACTTTTTTTCAGCCTGAAGAACTTCCTTTATCTTTTAGTGCATATCTGCTGGAATGAAACCTTTTGATTTTTATTTCTCTTTGTTTGCCTTCATTCTTAAATAATATTTTCACTGATAGTAGAATTCTGGGTTGACCTCTGTTTTTCCAGCAATATAAAAGTGTTCCTTGCCTGCTGGCCAGCACTGTTTCTGATAAGGAGTCAGCTATCATTTGTTATTATTGTATCAGTTCTCAGGGTGCTTTCAAGATTCTTTGTTTATCTGTCATTTCAACTGATGATGATGTGTGTGATTTTCTTGTACTTACCTGGTTTGGAGTTTACTGAGCTTCTTGAATATGTAAATTTATGCCTTTCACCAATCTGGGATTAATTTTCAACCATTATTTTTCTGAAAATTTTTGCTCCAATTTCTCCTCTCTACTTCTAGGATTCCACTAAATACGTGCCGCTGGATCTTTTGATACTATCCTACCGGTCTCTAAGGCTAATTTTTCTATAATCTTTTTCACTTTTTGGATTAAATAATTTCTATTCATCTATCAAGTTCATTGACTTCATTCCCAATCTTCTATGATCTTATGTAATAAATCATTTTTTAATTCAGGTATTGTACATTTAATTATTAAATTTCATTTGCCTCCTTTCTTATAGTTTGTTTTTCTGTTAATGTTTTTATATTTGCATTCATTATGTGCCTATTTTCCTTTATGTCCCCAAATAGTTAAAAGAGATACTCATTCATGAGTCATATCAGGACTCACCTTAATTAGTCACTTTTTCATTTAAGTGATACTTGTGTGTGTGTGTGTGTGTGTGTGTGTGTGTGTGTGTGTGTATCTAATAAATGTGGATTGTACCCTGGACCTTACAAATGATAGATTTTCAGACTCTGGATTCTAGCACTCTTCTGAAGAATATCTACACTCTCCAAACTCTCCCCTGTGGTGGAGAGCAACTGAAATCTGTTTAATCCTCTTAGCCTATATGAATTATATGCAGAATTTGGGGGCATCTTCCTCTGGTAGTAACTTTCTGGCTCCTACAGCCACTCCAAATTTTGTGCTCATTTCTATACAACTTTTAGTCACCCTGTATAACATTGATGGAGGCCTATCCTCAGGCAAAAAGCTGTGAAAAGTGAAAAACTCAACCTTGCAAAATCTTCCAAATGTCAACATCCTCCAGTTTCTGCCTGCTATGTCCTTTCACTGTACCTTCAAATAGTTTTATATCCTTTCTATATTTCTGTATACATTTATAAAATATATTTTATGTATTTTGTATTTGTATTTCTATATTGTGTCTCAAATTTGTCATTGTTATTTGTGAGAAACATAGTCTGACACATGCTACTCTGTCATTAATGTAAGAACTCCTAAGGATTGTTTTTAATATTAGAAAACTAGAGGACTCTAAAAGTCACATTTGTAATAACTTATATCATTACTTTTTAAAATTTTATTTATTTATTTGGACAGAGAGTACACACATGAGCACAAGTAGGGGAGGGGCAGAGAAAGAGGAAGAGAGAATGACGCTCAGGCAAGCTCCACACCGTCAGGGCAGACATCAACGTGGGGCTTGAACTCACAAACCATGAGATCATGACCTAAACCAAAGTAGGAGGCTTAACCAGCTGAGGCACCCAGGCACCCCTATATCATTACTTTTTAATATTACATAGTTGTAACAATATTTCCTAGGGAGTCCTTTTTCTAAATCACTCCTTGTATCAGAAAATATAACAAAAGGAAGGAGAAGAGGAGAGGAAAAGGGATAATAGGGTGACAGTGAAAGAGGAGGAACATTTATATAAGAGAAATTGATAGTTACTGTCTTGCTATCTCATTAGTTAAAGTTTAGACAATTAAGAAGGGAAATGTTGGAAAAATAAGGATGAAATTCTGAAACAGATGCTATCAAATGATATCAGCACATACTCACTTCCATAAAAAGAAACAATACCAAAATATACTTTGTTATGAGATCAGGAATAGATATCAGATATCTATCACAGATATAGATATAGATGATATATGTAGGCATTACTTCATTTATTGCAGTTCACCTTACTAAGCTTCACAGATAATTGTACTTTTTTGCCAATTGAAGGTCTGTTTCAAGCCTGCATCAAGCAAGTCTATCAGCACCATTTTTTCCAATAGTATGTACTTGCTTTGTGTCTCTGGGTCACATTTTGGTAATTTTTCAAAATTCACAATATTTCAGACTTTTATATTATTATTATATTTGTGATGGCGATCTGTGATCAGTAATTATAAGTTGTGAAAGGTCAGATGATGATTATCACTTTTCAGAAATAAAGTGGCGGTTTTTTAAATTTTTAAAATTTTTTTTATTTATTTCTGTGAGACAGAGAGAGAGAGAGAGAGAAAGAGAGAAAGAGAGAGAGAGACTTTGAGCAGGGTCAGAGACAGAGGGAGACACAGAATCCGAAGACAGGCTCCAGGCTCTGAGCTGGCTGTCAGCACAGAATCCATCGCGGGGCTCAAACCCATGAACCGTGAGATCATAACCTGAGCTGAAGTCAGACGCTTAACCAACTGAGCCACCCAGGTGCCCCAGAAATAAAGTGTTTTTTAACTAAGGTAGTAGACTGTTTTGTTAGACATAATGCTATTGCACACTTAATAAGCAAATAGTTGTATAGTGTAAATACAACTTCTACATGCCCTGGGAAACCAAAAAATTCATTTGACTCCCTTTCTTACAATATTTGCTTTACTGTGGTGATCTACAATAGAACCTAAATGTCTCCAAGGTATGCCTTGTATACACACAAATTATAATATTAAATAACAAACAAAAGAACCCCACACTCCTCAATACAAGTTCTAACATCCCTTTTTTTTTTTTTTTTACTATGGGAACACAATAGAATATGGATTTCTTCTGAACTGCAATGTTTCTCTAATGAAATCTTTAAAACATAATCAAAGAAAAGACATGAGTAAAAACTCCAGGCTTCCCTTTATAAACATTAAATTTTGTCAGTTTTTACATATACATTATTATATTTGAGAGCTGATTTCCAAAATAAGTGTTTTTCATCATCATAATTAAATTAATTCAAGTCCATACACAATGTATGCAATAGAAAGTCCTCAGACATTAACAATTAGGACATATCTAGTCACAACATTTCATCCAGTTCACCATCAAAACTGATTAAAAGTAAAATCAGATGTATTCTTTTCAAATTCCTATATAAACCAATGAATCAAAATAAAAATAAAATTACAAACATGATCATTAAATTTAGAAAGATTTTCAAAGTTTGCCAAATCACTTTGTAAAGGGTTACAATATCTACCCTTATGTAAGAATACAAACTTTTGTTTACCCTCACTTTGTTGAAACTTTTCCATACTTCATCTTCTATAAGATACTGAATCATTTGTTCTACCAATACTGTTAAGTATACAAAGAAAACATCTGTTTCGTAACAATGACTTCATATTTCAAATTTGAAAAACTCATTTGCTTTCTCTTTAAAACTTCATGAACTATTCTGAGATCTTTCTTTTGTGCCAGCCAGATTCTGTTATACAGCTTCAACAAAAGCATGAATCTTAATTAGGTCGGCTGATATTTACTACGCTAGTTAACCTGTATCTGCATAGGAATCACTACATAAAATACATGAGAATTAACAGAGGTCACTTAAATTCAACTTCCTTCACACTTCCTGAAAAATGTAGGTTACAAGGAGACATCACTGCTATGTCTCTGCTGCCCTCTACAAGAAGGGTTCTTGGAAGACACTGATAAATTGGGAAAACCCAGACAGCAATACTAAATAGTACGGAAAGTCACATCAATTATCAACTACATTTGTTAAATATGCTAAAAAACAACATTACAAAGAGAAGTTATTGCTATTGTCTTCGATTTCTATAATGCTTTTCCTCCAAGTAGTTGAACTAGTAGTAATGTTATACTCCAAGGAATACAACAGAAGTAATTAAGATAATTTGGAATCAGACTATATGAGATAAAATCTTATTCTGCTATTTATTAGCTATATTTCCATTCTCTCATCAGTAAAATGGGGTTAATAATAGCATCTACCTCATATGATCAGCACTTAGCAAAGTGCCTGATATACAGTAAGAACACAGGGTTATCGTGTTGTTATTAATATTATTGCTGTTACTATTATTGACACTAACAGAATGACCAGGACTACAGCTCAGAAGCCAGAGTGCCTGACCAGGACTACAGCTCAGAAGCCAGAGTGCCTGAGTTAAAATCCCAGCAGAGTCACATACTACTTTATAACCATATAAAAACTCCTTAATCTCTCTGTGCCTCAGAATCCTCTGAAAATTAGAGATAACAATAGCTCTCACCTCACAGAGTTATTGAGATTTTAATAAGCTAATGTATATAGCACAGCACTTAGAAGAATGCCCCACAACAAGGAAGAGCTCATAAGGTTAGCTGCTGCTATCATTATGAGTTCAGTTGCCATTACATAAGCACTAGCAGAACTCTGCTCTAGAGAACTGGCAGAATTATGCTCACAGGCAAGACTATTTCCTAAATCAACAACATCCCTCATGCCATCCTGAGCAAGGGATTCAAGAAAGACCTGAATTATAATCAATGCTTCCCACTGAATAAAAGTGTGGTACTCCCACAGAGTAAGTATCCACACACCATATATCTTCTATTTCCACAAATTTGCATAAGGGACAAATGGCCTCGCATTCATAAAATAGTAACAATTACTCAATAGTAAAAGTATAAAGAAGAATCTGCTTCTGGAGAGCTAAGTAATAGTTAGAAAATTACTAATTATAGTATAAATCTTCCCCCTTCCATTTTATGCAATGTACATGGCTCATTTAAACATTATAGCAGAAGATGATGGAGTAGGAGGACCCTATGCTTGTCTCCTCCCTTGAACACAGCTCATAAAATCATCCTGAACACCCAATAAATCAATCAGAGGTCTGAGAGAACAAAAACTGCAAGTCTTCAAATAGAAAAGTGACCACCTTTTGGAAGGTAGGAGGTGCAGAGTTCACCTGGATAAGTTAAAGAGATGGATACCTTGGTGGGGACAGTGCATGCTTACAGAGGACACTGCAAAATAGTATACACAGTGGAGTGCAAAATCTGAAATTTTAAAACTCTGCTACCCTAGCAGACATGCCTAGCTTACAGGTGCTCAGGTGGTGAAGCAGGGCTGAATTCTAGGGGTGAAAGTTTGGTCTGAAGATCCCTTGGATGGCAAGGAAAATGGCCGGTACCAACGTGCTGCACTGCTCCCAGGCACAGATGCAGGGAAGCCGACAGAGAGAAGCAGGTCTTGGCTCTGGCTTTCTGCTCTGTTTTACCATAAACTGTGAAATGTTGTGCACTCGTGCAACGGCTCTCCTGGGACCAGCCAGCAAAGGGAAAAGCATGGCGGGCCACCTCCCACTTCCCGGGGGGAAAACTGCAGGTCCACTCCTGGGAGTCCCTAAAAATTGGAGTTTTGAAACTCAGTGGTGTGCCTGAGATAAAAAAGCTCGGACGTGGGCAGGGTGAACACAGGTTCAGATGGAACCAGGGACACAAATAGGGAGACTGATGACTCTTCTGTGAGGGCTCAATGAAGAGTGGAGTGGAGAGGGGAGTGCACAAACTTTCACCCCCAAGGCTAGAGAGTCCAGCAGTGAGCAAAACAAGTCAGGCAGAGAAGGACAGATACCTTACATTTGCACATATGGGAAGATTAGGAGGAATTTAACGGAGGACCATGGGGGGAGAAGAAGGGGAAAAATAGTGGAGGAGAGGGAGGGAGGCAAACCATGAGAGACTCTTGAATGCTGAGAACTGATGGGGGTGGGGGTGATGGGCATGGAGGAGGACACTTGTGGGGATGAGCACTGGGTGTTATAAGGAAACTAACTTGACAATAAACTATTAAAAAAATAAAATAATAAATTAAAATAAAATAAGTAAAATTAAAGTAAATAAAATAAAATAAGAGAGAGTCCAGCAGAGCCATATTCATCGCACCCTTCAGCACTGAAAGCCTTTAGGTAGCAAAACGGTGCCACCTAGTGGAAGCTGGAGCTGATTACATCAAGCTCGCCCTCACTCCCAACACCCGTGCCCCAGCCAGAGTCAGCCCAGCAGGCACTACCCCAGGGAACCAGCACAAACACCTTGCTCACCAAGTTTACTGCTCATAGAGTGTCACAGAGTTCAGCTCTGAATAAAGAAGGACTAGCTCCTTTTTTGCTTTTATTCTTTATTTTATTGTTTTCATTTATTTTTTTTCAATTCCCTTTTTCAATTTTTTATTAATTTTGTAATATTTATATATACTTTATATATTATTTATTTTCACTGTATTTTATTTACTTTTTTTTTTTTTTTTGAGATNAGACTCGTTTAACAAGCGGACCAAAACACACCCAGGATCTAGGTTTTTTGTTTTCCGAGGTTTTTTTTTTTCCTCTCTCTTCTCTTCTTTTCTGAACAAAATGACAAGATGGGAAAATCTGCCCCAAAAGAAAGAATAGCAAGTAGAACTCACAGTCAAGAATTTAGTCAACAGAGATATAAGTAAAATGTCTGAACCAGATTTTAAATCAATAATTATAAGGATATTAGCTAGGCTTAAAAAAAAAAGCATAGAAGACACTAGAGATTCCATCCTGCTGAGATAAAAGGAACTAAAATCCAGTCAGGAAGAAATTAAAATTGCTATAACTGAGATGCAATCCCAAATGGAGGCCATAAAAACAAGGATGGAGAAATTAGAGAAGTGAATCAGTTTATCAGAAGATAAATTTATGGAATATAATGAAACTTAAAAGAAGAAGGAAGAAAGGTAATGACCATGATGGTACACATAGGGAATGCAGTGACTCATTAAAACGTAATAACATTTGTATCATAGGAGTTCCAGAAGATGAAGAGAGATGAAAAGGGGCACAAGGTTTATTCAAACAAATTATAGTTGAAAAGTTCCCTAATAAGGGGAAGGGCACAGACATCAAAATCCAAGAAGCACAGACAACTCCCATTAAATTCAGCAAAAGGTAACCACTGCAAAGGCATGCCACAGTTAAATTCACAAAAAACACAGAAGAGGAATGAATCCTGAAAGCAGCGAGGGAAAAAAAGTCCTTAATCTATAAGGGAAGACAAATCAGGTTTGCAGCAGATGTCTCCACAGAAACTTGGCAGGCCATAAAAGACTGGCAAGAAATATTCAACATGCTGCAATGGGAAATACAGGCAGCAAAGAATTCTTTAACCTGTCATTCATAAAAGAGATAAAGAGTTTCCCAGACAAACAAAAACTAAAGGGGTCGTGCCCACTAAACCAGTCCTGTAAGAAATTTAAAGGGGGAATCTCTGAGTGGAGAAAAAAACACCAAAACCAATAAAGACTAGAAAGGAACAGAGAATATCACCAGAAACACCAACTACAGGCAACACAAAGGCATAAATTCATACCTATCAATAATCTCTCTGAATGGACATGGCTCCAACCAAAAGACAAAGGGTATCAGAATGAATTAAAAAAAAAAAAAAAAGGCAAAATCCATCTATATATTGCCCACAAGAGACTCAATGTAGACCTAAAGAAACCTGCAGATTGAAAGTGAGGCCATGGAGAACAATCTATCGTGCTAAAGGAGGTCAGAAGAAAGCCAAAGTAGCCATAACTTATATCAGACAAACTAAATTTTTTAAAAAAGACCATAAAAAGAGATGAAGATGGGCATTATATCATAATTAAGGGTCTATCCATCAAGAAGATCAAACAATTGTAAATACTTTTGCCCCCAACTTGAACACCCAAATATAGAAATCAATATATAATAAACATAAGGACTCTTATTGATAATAATATCATAATAGTAGGAGGCATTAATACGTGACTTACAGCTATGGGCAGATCATCTAAGCAGAAAAACTGACAAGGAAACAACGGCTTTGAATGACACACTGGACCAGATGTACTTAACAGATATATTCAGAAGATTTCATCGTACAGTAGCAGAATACACATTCTTTTGGAGTGCACATGGAACATTCTCCAAAATGGATCACATACTGGGTCACAAATGAGACCTCAACCAGTACAAAAAGATCAAGATTATATCATGCCTATATTCACCACAATTCTATGACACTTGAAGTCAGCCACAAGAAAAAATTTGGAAAGCCCTCAAATATATGGAGGTTAAAGAACATCCTGCTAACAAATTAATGGGTTAACCCAGAAATTAAAGAAAGCAAAAAATACATGGAAGCCAATGAAAATGAAAGCAGGATGACCCAAAATCCTTGGCATGAAGCAAAGGCAGTACTAAGAGGGAAGTATATTGCAATACAGGCCTATCTTAAGAAGAAAGGTCTCAAATACACAACCTACCCTTACACCTGAAGGAGCTAGAAAAACAACAGCAAATAAAGCCAAAAGTCAGCAGAAGAAGGGAAATAATAAAGATTAGAGCAAAAATAAATGATATGGAAATCAAAAAAACAGTAGAACAGATTAATGAAACTAGAAGCTGGCTCTTTGAAAGAACTACAAAATTAATAAACCCATAGCCAGGTTAATTAAAAAGAAAAGAGAAAGGACCCAAGTAGATAAAATCACAAATGAACAAGGAGATATCACAACCACCACTGAAAAAACATAATTATAATAGAATATTATGAAAAATTATGTGCCAACAATTTGCAATCTTGAAGAAATGGACAATGCTAAAAACCTACAAACTACCAAAACAGAAACAAGAAGAAATAGAAAATTTGAACAGACCCATAACCCAGTAAAGAAACTGAGTCAGTAATCAAAAGTCTCTTAACAAATAGAAGCCCTGGGTCAGATGGCTTCCTGGGGGAATTCTCTCAGACATTTAAAGAAGAGTTAATATCTATTCTTCTAAAAATGTTCCAAAAAAGAGAAATAGAAGGAAAACTTCCAAACACATTCTATGAATACAGCATTATCTTCATTCCAAAACTAGACAAAGACCCCACTAGAAAGGGAAATTACAGGCCAATATCCCCAAATAACACTGATGCAGAAATTCCCAATAAAATGCTAACAAACTGAATTCAACATTACATTAAATGAATTATTTAACATGATCATGTGAGATTTATTCCTGAGCTGCAGGGCTGGTGCAACACTCTCAAATCAATCAATGTGATCCACCACATTAAGAAAAGAACAGGTAAGAATCATATGATCCTCTCAATAGATGCAGAAAAAACATTTGACAAAATACAGCCTCTATTCTTGATAAAAAACCTTCAAGAAAGTAGGGATAGACGGAAAATACCTCAACATCATAAAGGCCATATATGAAAGACCCTGAGATTAATATCATCCTTAATGGGGAAAACCTAAGAGCTTTCTCCTATAGTCAGGAACAAGACAAGGATGTCCACTCGGACCATTACTATTAAACATAGTACCTGAAGTCTTAGTCTCAGCAGTCAGACAACAAAAAGAAATAAAAGGCATATAATCTGGTTGAGGAAGAAGTCAAATTTTCACTATTTGCAGATTACACGATACTCCAAGTAGAAAATCCAAAAAGACTCCACCAAAAAATTGCTAAAATTAATACATGAATTCAGCAAAGTTGCAGGATATAAAATCGATGTGTGGGAAATCTGTTACATTTCTACACACCAATGATGAAGCTGCAGAAAAAGAAATCAAGAAATTGGTCCCATTTGCAATTGCACCCAAAACAATAAGAAACCTAACTGAAGAGGTAAAAGATTTGTATGCTGAAAACTAGAGAATACTTATGAAAGAAATTGTACAGGACCCAAAGAAATGAAAAACCATCCAATGCTCATGGATTGGAAGAAGAAACTGTAAAAATGCCTATACTACCCAAAGCAATCTATACTTCTAATACAATCTCTATCAAAATACCACCAGCATCTTCCACAAAGCTGGAACAAACAATCCTAAAATTTGTATAGGACCCCAAATAGCCAAAGCAATTCTGAAAAAGAAAAACAAAACTGGAGGCATTACAATTCTAGATTTCAAGCTAAACTATAAAACTTTGTCGTCAAGACAGTATGGTATTGGCACAAAAACAGACACGCAGACCAATGGATGGAAGAGAAAACCCAGTAATGGACCCACCACTACACAGCAGGAATCTTTGACAAAGCAGGAAAGAATATCCAATGGAAAAAAAGACACATCTCTTCAACAAATGGTGTTGGGAAAACTGGACGGCAACAAACAGATGAAAGAAACTGGACCACTTTCTTACACCATATACAAAAATAAATTCAAAATGGATGAAAGACTAAATATGAAACAGGAAACCATCAGAGTCCTAAAGGAGAACACAGGTAGAAACCTTGTTGACCTCAGCCAGAGCAACTTCTTCCTAGACATGTCACTGGAGGCAAGGCGAGCAAACATGAACTATTGGGACCTCATTAAGATAAAAATTTTCTGCATGGTGAAGGAAACAATCAACAAAATAAAGACAGTTGTGGAATGGGAAAAGATACTTGCAAACGACATACCTGACAAAGGGTTAGTATCCAAAATCTGTAAAGAACTTACCAAACTCAACACCCAAAATACAAATAATCCAGTGAAGAAATGGGCAAAAGAAAGAAGACATTGAGATGGCTAACAGACCCATGAAAAGATCCTCAATCACTCATCATCAGGAAAATACAAATCAAAACTGCAATGAGATACCACCTCACACGTGTCAGAATGTCTAAAATTAACAACACAAGAGACAGTGGGTGTTGGCCAGAATGCAGAGAAGGGGGAATCTTCTTGCACTGTGGGTAGGAATGCAAACCTGTACAGCCACTCTGGAGAACAGTACAGAGGTTCCTCAAAAAGTTTAAAATAGAACTATCCTTGACCCAGCAATTGAACTATTAGCTATTTACCCAAAGGATACAAAAATACAGATGTGAAAAAGTACATGCGCCACAATGTTTATAGCAACATTATCAGTAACAACCAAACTATGGAGAGAGCTGGTGACTGGATAAAGGAGATGTTATTTATACAATGGGATATTACTCAGCCATCAAAAAGAAAATGAAATCTTGCCACATGCAAGATGTGTATGGAGCTAGAGTGTATTATGCAAAGTGAATTAAGTCAGCCAGAGAAAGACAAATACCATATGATCTCACCATATGTGGAATTTAAGAAAGAAAACAGATGAACATATAGGAAGAAGTCAAAGAAAATAAGAACAGTGGGAAACAAACCGTAAGAGACTCTTAACAATAGAGAATAAACTGAGGGTTGAGGGAGAGAGGTGAGGGGGATAGGGTAGATAGGTGATGGGTATTAAAAGAGGGTACTTGTGATGAACACGGAGTGTTATCTATAAGTGATGAACCACCAAATTCTACTCTAGAAACCAATATTACACTGTAATGTTACCTAAATTTAAAACCAAAAAATAAAGTTAATATTTAAAAAATAAATTTAAAAAATGAAGAAATAATAAAATTAACGTTATAGCAGACCCTGCTGATACCCTACTCGTATCTTCTCCCCTATCTTCAGTGTCACTGGCCCTATTTCCAATTTCCAACACATTTTTTTTAATGTTTATTTACTATAGAGAGAGGAGAGAGAGAGCGAGAGAGAGAGAGAGAGAGAGAGAGAGAGAGAGAGAGCAAGCAGGGGAGGGGCAGAGAGAAAGGAAGACACAGAATCTGAAGCAGGCTCCAGGCTCTGAGCTATCAGCACAGAGCCTGACAAGGGGCTTGAACTCACGACATTCAAGATCATGACCCAAGCCAAAGCTGGACACTAAACCAACTGAGCCACCCAGGCGCCCCTCAGCACTTCCATTTCTTTGCCTTAGGGATTTCTCGGGCTGCTGGAAGCCAGTTTTACACTTGTGCAGTAGCCTGCAAGAAGTAGGAAATGATCCATTCCCCAACTCCACTAAGAACCAGCCTATAACCAATGAATGAAGGGATCTACATATAAATAATCCAGCTACCTTGCCCTTTCCTCATCCCTCTGATAGGGTAATTCACAGGCTCCCAGAATTTTCCCAGAAGTGCTAAGCCAAAGCTGCCCATTATGGTTAATGATCCCTTAATCAACTGCTATCCCTTCCCAGGCTCACTTGCTCACCATTAGATGGGTAGGTGTTCCCAGGGCATGATCCATGCAAATCAAAGAAAAACAATAAACTGTGATAGGGGCAAGTCCACAAAAAACATACATCAACATATTTTACTTTTTTCAACCCACCTGAAATGTTGAATAAACAGAAGAGAAAGGTTTAGGTATTAGTTTAAGTATTAGGAAGGAAGTGCTAGTGTGACTGCAAGATGCTGGGCAGCATGCAGGTATGAGTTAGCCTCTTAAGAGGCAGATGCCAAGACAACATCAGGTATAGATAGAAGAGACCTACTGAAGGAAACACCTGCAAAAGGATAAAGAGGTGAAAATAGGAGTCAAGGAGAGCTTGCAATGCAGGTCTGAAAACTATGAAAGGAGGACAAAAAGGAAAGGTAGGGTAGGAAGAGTTTCAGACTGCAGTGCAGCCATTGGCAGTATGACCTCGATATAAACAAACTAATGGATTCTGAAGGATGGTAGGTAGGGCCATCAATCAACTGTGTTCCTTGCAACTGAAGATGTAAGTGCAAATTTCCACAGCTACACTGCAGGGAATGATGATGTAAAGTGATGTTATCTCAGCAACTTGAAAAATGTGTCTAGAGAAAAACTTCCTCTCCTCCAAGATTGTTCATTATCAATATGTACTATGGTTTTGCATGTTTATACACTTCTTATAATGTAGTATCAAACTGTACATATTCTTTGGCAAACTGGCTTACTTCTTCGTTATTATCCATGATAACTATTGCTCTCTACTACATACACAACAATTTTCATGTGTTAATATAAAATTAGGTAACTTTCCAAGGATTTGTCTCTTATAGACAATGCTACCAATGAGTATTCACGTACATATATTCTTCTAAGCCTCATTCTTTTGAGGGATGAGGCCAAACCATGAAGAATAAGTTATATGGACCTTGACTTTCAAGCAATAAGGAACCATCAAAAGTGTTTCAGTAATTGAGTGATAAGGTCATAATTTTTATTAAGATAAATCTAATAAAAAGACATATGCTAAGAAATCAATTATGAAGTAATTGAAACAATACAGAGATTGGTGAAAAGGCCCAACTTAGGGCAGAAAGAGTAGGGATATTATAGTTTAGAGGCCAAATCTCCACAACATGGTAATGACATAGATTCAGGCATTGAAAAAGAAAGAAACACACAAAAAGGATGAGCTCAGGTTAAAAAGAAAAGAAAGGAAATGTCTTGGGATCCCTTTGACTTCTAGCAACTTTAGGACAGTCACACAAAGATGTCACTAGGCAACTGGAAATCCACGTGGAACAGTAACCAGTTTATAGAAAGATTTAACAGTTATCAGCATTTGGAAGAGAATGATACTTGATAAGAAAATAAAATTGAATCCCATATGAGAAAAAGAATGGAAGAAAAGGAGACAGGGGGGCGTGTGGGTGGCTCAATTGGTTGAATGTCCCCACATTGGGCTCCATTCTGAGTGTGGAGCCTGCTTAAGATTCTGTCTCTCCCCCTGCCCCTCTCCTCCACTTGCTCACTCTTTCTCTCTCTCATAAGTAAATAAACAAATAAGAAAAGGAACAGGAATTAAGGTCATAGAGGGCTGCCTGGGTGGCTCAGTCGACTGGGTATCCAACTTCAGCTCAGGTCATCTCACAGCTCGTGGGTTCAAGCCCCACGTCGGGCTCTGTGCTGACAGCTCAGAGCCTGGAGCCTGCTTCAGATTTTGTATCTCCCTCTCTCTCTGACCCTCCCCTGCTCACGCTGTCTCTCTCTGTCTCTCAGACACAAATTTAAAAAATTAAAAAAAAATTTTTAATAAAAGAAAGGAATTAAGGTCATAGAGAATACCACTGTATTTAGACCATAAGTCCTAAAGGATTTTTGTTATAGGAATGCTTCTCAAAAAAAAAAAAAAAAAAAAAGAATGCTTCTCAATACCTACTTGGAGAAATCCATTTTTGAGTCCATGGATTCAATTTATTCATTTCCAATGACAATGTAGTAAGTTATGCTTTAATGTACAGGTTTATTAAGAAAAACAGTGTACTTCAAGATGACCTACATGGAAGATGTCTTGAATTTTTTAAAAACAAAGTAAGCCAAGGTCTTCCCTTTTCTATGGCCATATCTTTCAAAGTTCTGCCCATTTGCATGCTTCTTCCAATATAAGAAAGCAATCAATGTACATTTTGAGGCATTCAACAAAAACCTGAATACTTCTACAGCAAGATTTCAATCACAGCTGCCTTACTACATAAGTAACTTGTTCGTAACTATATTATCTTTTCTAACAGTTTCCTTGTCTGAAAATTGGGTATAAACACATCTCCTTCACAAGTGTTTTAAGCTCAAATGGAAAATGTACTGCTACAAACTGAATGTTGAAACCTAATCATATGTTGAAACCTAATCCTTAATGTGATGGTATTTGGATGTGGGGCCTTTGGATGGGCCGTCATGAATGGGATTAGGGCCCTTATAAAAAGGCACCAAAGATTCTTCACCCCTCTCACCATGTGAGAAGTCATCCTTCAACAAACCAGGAAGTGGGCCGTAAATAGACACCCTATCTGCCAACACATGAAACTTTCCAGCCGCCGAAACTGGGAGAAATAAATTTCTGTTGTTTCAACCATTCAGCCTATGGTATTTTTGTTATAGCAGCTCAAACAGACTAATAATACATGTACATAAAGAAACTAGTACAATATAAGGCTTTGTGTATGTGATCTGTTTTTTATTTTAATTTTTTTTAATGTTTTATTTTTTTCTGAGAGAGAGAGAGAGAGAGAGAGGCAGTGTGAGGAGGGGAGGGTCAGAAAGAGAGGGAGACAAAGAATCAGAAGCAGGCTCCAGGCTCTGAGCTAGCTGTCAGCACAGAGCCCGACGCAGAGCTCGAACCCACAAACCGTGAGATCATGACCTGAGCCAAAGTCGAACACTTAGCCGACTGAACCACCCAGGCTCCCCTGTTTTGTCTTTGAGGAAGAAGCCACTGACTGCTGTTTTTTCTTGTTTTATATTTTATTTATTTTTTTAATATTTTTATTTATTTCTAGGAGAGAGAGAGAGACAGCGTGAGCAGGGGAGGGTCAGAGAGAGGGAGGTACAGACTCTGAAATAGGCTCCAGGCTCTGAGCTGGGGCTCTGAGCTGGCAGTCAGCACAGAGCCCGACGCGGGGCTCGAACCCACGAACCGCAAGATCATGACCTAAGCGAAAGTCGGACGCTTAACTGACTAAGCCACCCAGGCGCCCCTCTTGTTTTATATTTTAATTTGAAATAAATAAATCCAACAAAGAAGAAAATAAACTTCTCCAATAACCCTACTACCCAGAGATATGCTGTTTACCTCTTAAAGAACTATAGAGGCTTACCACTTACTTCTTATAATTATGTATTTGATTATTTAAGAGCTTCCCTGAAAAGTCTGTGTCATACTGTAATTTGTAATTTTAACACGGTATGAAATGAACTGCAAGCACTACAAAACCTGAGCACAAGAGTTTCTCGGTTAGGTAGTGAACACAGCCTATCACCCGGCATCTCAATCTATGCTTTCTAAAAGTCGTGGTTATTAACAGCATCTTTCAAAGGATAAACATATCCTCAGTTCACATAATATTTCTCCCACAAAAAAGGCAGGAAAAAATTAAAAGTACTAATAAACTGTTATTTCCTAATAAAAAATTTAAAGTTTCTGGTAAGAGTAAAATACCAGATTTTTAATTTGGTGATGGCAATAATCTATGATGAGATTTATGAATCCACAGTTCTTTCTATCCAAAAATAAGAAAAAGGAATTCATAAACTAATTTTATCAAATGCCTTATTATCTTATCAATACAGAACCTGCTAATCAAATATCAGATAAAAGTCTATAATTACAAAAACAGGTAGCCTATGATATGAGGCTATGAACAAAAATCCCATCTTTCTGAACAGAAATGAGGTGCTCTAAAAAGCCAGGCACATGAAGTAACAGATATTTCAGTGACTGAAACCACCACCACAATAAGTAAATATTAGGAAAAAAGTTTAAGGAGTATGTTTTTAGTGTAATGTGACATGTATTAAAGTAAGACCATGCTATTACAGAAGGCTTTCTTTCACACTGTAGAAGTTATTAGAGGTAAAGGGTTACTAGTCCAGTCCATAACCTGAAAAGTCAACCAAAACTTTCAGGTCATGGCACAACATTCCTGATCTGGTTAGATATGATTTATCTCAAGGGGGGTTTGGTGGCAGTCTTGGGATCTCAGTGGTCCTTTGTAATCCCTGAGTTAAGATTTTATTTTATGTATGGGTTAGTATTTTGCTTTATGATTTAGCATTTTCTCCATAAACATTTTTGCCACACCAACAATAAAATGTCCTCAAAAACAAACATTTTAATGTGATATATTTTAAATTAAAAATATGCTATAGAGGGACGCCTGGGTGGCTTAGTCGGTTAAGCGTCCAACTATCGCTTAGGTCATGATCTCACGGTTCGTGGGTTCCAGCCCCACGTCAGGCTCTGTGCTGACTGCCAGCTCGGAGCCTGGAGCCTATTTCAGAGTCTGTATCTCCCTCTCTCTCTGACCCTCCCCTGCTCACGCTGTCTCTCTCTCTCCTAGAAATAAAAATATTAAAAAAATATATGCTATAGGATTTTTTTTCATTTTTTATTGTGGTGAAACATACATAGCAAAAACTTTACCATATTAACCATTTTTAGATGTACACGTCAGTAGCATTAAATGCATTCATAATGTTTATAAACTCACCACTAACCATCTCTAGAACCTTTTAACATCATTCCAATCAGAAACTCTGTACACATTTAAACAATAATTCCCCTTACTCCTCAGCTCCTGGTAACCTCTATTCTACTTTCTGTTTCTATGAATTTGCCTATTCAAGGTACTGCCTATACATAAAACTATACAGCACTTGTCCTTTTGTGTCTGGCTTATTTTATCTAAAATAATGTTTTCAAGGTTCATCCATATTGTACTCGCATCAGAATTTCATTCTAGGTGCCTGGGTGGCTCAGTTGGTTAAGCATCTGATTCTTGATTTTGACTCAGGTCATTATCTCACAGTTCATAAGATCCAGCCCTGAGCTAGAAGCCTGCACTGACAACAGGAAGCCTGCTTAGGATTCTCTCTCTCCCTCTTTCTCTGCCCCTTCCCCATTTGGGCACATGGGCTCGCTTGTTCTCTCTCCTCTCAAAATAAATATTTAAAATTTTAGAAAAAGGAATGAAATTCTTTTTTTTTTTAATTTGAGAGAGTGCACAAGCAAAGGAGAGGGGCAGAGGGAGAGAGAGAAAGAATCTTAAGCAGGCTCCACGCTCAGCACTGAGCTTGACAGGTGGCTTGATCCCATGACCCTGGGATCATGACAAGAGCCGAAATCAAGAGTCAGACACACGGACAGAACCATCCAGACACCCCAGAATTTCCTTCCTTTTTAAGGCTGAATAACAATCCACTGTACCTATATGCAACATTTTGCTTATCCATTATTCTGTTGATGGACATTTGGATTGTTTCCACCATCCAACCATTGTGAATAATGATACTATGAACACTGGTGTACAAATATATTTGAGTTCCCGCTTTCAATTTTCCTGTGTATATATATTCAGAAGCTGAATTGCTGGTAACTTCTTGAGAAACTATCAAACTTTTGTATAAGGGTTCCAATACCTCAATTTTTTTTTCCATTTATAGATATCCTAATAGGTATAAAGTGCTATCTCATCATGGTTTGGACTTGCAACTCCTTAATGACTAATGATGATGAGCATCTTATGTACTGCACTGCATGAAAGATCAGGAAGGTGGCCAAGATGGAATAATAGCAAATGGATTTATCCTCCCACCTAAAACACCAAAAACAAGAACAACAATGAAACAAACAAAAAACAAGAGACAGAGACAGACAGACAGACAGAGACAGAGAGAGAGAGACAGGAAGGCAGGCAGGCAGGTAGGAAGAAAGGAAATAATCCAGACAAAATACACGAAACAATGGTTTTCAAGCACTGAACATCAGACAAGAACACTAATCCCTGAAAGTCAGGAAATAAAATACTGAGCTCTACAACTGCCCAAGCTTACTTTCTTGAGAGAATTTCCAAACCACACAATAGAAAAGAGGAACTGAGGTCGAGTCCAGTGGGTTCCCTGAGTTGAAGAGACAGAGCTGAGAGTTCAGCTAGAAAAAAGTAGCTAGAGTTCATAGGACAGAGTAATAGAAAAACCAGAGCTACACAAAAACTCCAGCAATCCATCTCAAGTATTCAGCTGAGTACTGATCAGTATGTGCATATAAAAAAAAAACTACTCTAGACCAGGGAAAGAACCATCTGGAGAACAGTGTCCAGTACTCACACAGTATCAGGCCACAGCAGCTACTCCTAACAGTTAGACTGGAAAAACCCATAATTAGGAGTAACACATAGAATCCTCAGGAATGTAGTAACAGAAGACTGAACATTTCTCAGACCCACCTAATAAATAATAAAGCAACACCCAAAAGGATGAAACTGTTTCCAAATAACTGCACCTGCGAACAAAGTTACAAAATATTTGAAGAATTTTTTTTTAATCCAGCAACAAACAACATAAAATTCACAGTATCTGGTATCCACTCAAAAATTTCTAGGCATGCAAAGCAGCAGAAAAATATAATCTATAATAAAGAAAAATATTTAACACAAACGACAGATTTATGAAAAAGTCACTAACACGACTATTTTAAATGCATTCTATATTTTCAAAACATAGAAAAGATATGATGAGGTTAAGGAGAGATAATATAAAATGATTCATATCAAACTTTAAAAGACGACAAATACACTGGAGTGTATGAACAGCTGATTAGACACTGAGAGCAAAAAGATATTAAACTTTGAAAATATAGCAATAGAAGCCATTATAAATTAAAAAGAGAGGGGGGAAAATGAATACAGCATCAATGATCCCATGATATAACATGAAGCAGCCTCATTAATATACATACAATAGTAGTCCAAAAGAAAAGGAAAAAGTTCAAAAAAAGAAAAAATGAAGGCAAAAATCCTTCCAAATGTGATGAAAACTTTAAACCCATATGAGAAGAAAATTAACATAGCTGACCTGAAAGGCCTGCTTGCAACGTTGGTCCTTGTCTACCTCTGCTTATTTAGACACCAGGAGAATGCCCACCCTCCCCTAAATGTTAAAAGTGGCTCCCTCGGTCTAAATTGGCAAATATGCCTTAGTTTCCATACCTGTTTTCCTTCTTGAAATCTAAAATTCTGGTACATGCTAGGCAAGGGAGAGCCCCCCAATAAAAACCCTGGGCACTGAGTCGTTAATGAGCTCCCCTGGCAGGTAACACTTTCCTAATGTTGTCAAAACTCATTGTTGAAGCAATTAAGCATATCCTATATGACTCCACTAGACTAGGATTCTTGAAAGATTACAAATTTTGCTTTGTATCATTTCACTGTATGTAATACATCATAGCCACGAGTATGAGCATATGCTAAATTCTGAGTGTCCTCCTAGTGAATTACCAAACCTAGAGGTGGGCTTGGGGACTTCTGATTCTCCATGTACCCAAAAAGCTTGATAAACTCCAAGCAGAAAACCACACATATCACAATCATGCTGCTTAAAAGAAGTGACAAAGAGAAAATCCTTAAAAATCAAGAATGAAAATAGCTCCATGCTTCTTGACAGCAAATCTGGAACTAGAAGACAATGAAGCAAGGTCTTCAAAATTCTGAAGAAAAATGATTTCCAAACTAAAATTCTATATAAATTGTTAACCACTTATCAAAGTATGATAAATACATCTCTGGCATGCCATTTATCTACCATATATCCTCTCTTGGAAGCTACTAGAGGATGTGCTCAATCAAACTGAGAATTAAAAACCAAGAAAGAAGAGGACATGGAACCCAGGATCAAGCTGTTCCACACAGAAGAGAAGTAAAGGGAACTGCAGGAAGAGGGTAAGGAGAGACCAAAGGATGGTTACATCCACAAAGCAGTGGAACTGATTAAAGTACCTAGGAGGCTGTGAGAATGAGTCCTCCAAGAAAACAAAACTGACGGGATGCCTGCTATGCCTAAAAACCTTAACAGGAAAGCCAAACGATGACAGAAAGTTAAACTTTTAGTATCAATAAATAAAGCTAGGCAAACAAAAACCCAAAGTAATTAACTCCAAGGAAAGTGAAAAGCTGTGAAGGAAAAATAATCATAATTAATATTTGCCATGGTTATGAATATTATGCAATGCTGAATACTAATCTCAGCGAACCATGACACATGTGTCCTGGGAGAATGGAGGAATGGGAAAAGTGTAAAAGTGCAGGTGGAGGAGTGGGTGAGGAGAGCTACCCATGTTTACAAGTGCATTACAAGCATGTTATTTAGATCAAGGAAGTAAAGAATAAAAGAATCCCTAAGAATCAAAAGTGACTGTCCTGGAAAAAAAAAAAGAGTTAAAAATGAAACACTAAATGGCTATAATTAACAAATGTGATAAACAGAATGAAAAATTTTGAGACAACTGTTTCTTACCTTCAAGAGCTCAGAGAGCCCCTCTTCACTAGCCGAAGAATGATTGCTTGAACAAGAAGCACAGTCTGATATTTCCACAACATTCTCACAGTCTTCAAATTCATTATACTCACTAATATCTTCCCTGTCACTGTCAATCTCCCAGTCAATAAACTGTGGTTCATCTAAAAAATACAATTTTAACTATTTAAAATCTTAATATTTCTTAATCCATTTTTTTATTCTCAGTAGTTACAGACATCCATATTGTTGAGTAATTTTCTTTAAAAGATTCTTACTCTTATCTCTAGCCATCCTGTTTCTCCTATCCTCCTT
>NW_027530628.1:476295-492972 GCF_008692635.1 Crocuta crocuta
GTCCTCCTTTTTTTTTTTTTTTTTTTTTAATGAGAGAGAGAGAGCAAGAGCAGGGAAGGGGCAGAGAGGGAAACACAGAATCTGAGGCAGGCTCTAGGCTCTGAGCTATCAGCACAGAGCCCGATGCAGGCCTCAGACCCACAAACCATGAGATCATGACCTGAGCTGAAGTCAGATGTCAACCAAGTGAGCCACCCAGGTGCCCCCTCATTCTTTTTAGTAACATAGTATTTCACTGCATGGTTAACTACAGTTTATTTAATCAGTCTTCTACTAACAGACTTATTCAAGGATTTTCACCTAAAACTTTTTCGATATATTTCTCATCAATAAAGAAACAAGTAAATTTACTTTTTAGCTTACTTTATAAGCATTTTTATCTAGGTGGTACTTCTACAAAATTTAATTTGCAAGTTAAATTATTTTCATAAATTAAATAACCAAATTTAATCTGTATTTAAAGAAATAAAAGTAGTTACTAAGGATAAATTAATCTCTGAGAAATATAACATAAACCTTTCCTACAGTACAAAGCCCAAGTATTCCCCTCGTAGCTACTTTAGCAACTCACTAACTAGAGGACTAGGAAGATATCTCGGCCCTATTTCAGAGGTCTGACAGCAACAATCTTATTTCCAGATAGAAGTCATATTAAAATAAAATAACTTATTAGCTTTAATAATTGAAGGGAATTCAAAATAAAAACAACAAAAAAAGGGTGAAAAGAAAAATTTAAGCTAAAGTATGGAATAAAGTAAACAAAAACATCTTTTTTTATCTAACACTGTTGTTCCAAAAAATAAAAGTCCATTAGAGTAATAATTATAAAAGACTAGAGGTCAGACAGTCATAGAGAAGCAGATGCATAATGGCAATTATTTCCCACGTGTAACAACACATTTACTATGGAAGCCAGGCACTGGAATGCATAAGACATTCTCCAGGGTGCTGAAGCATCACAGCAGAAAGCCACAGAAAAGCAGAGGAGGAGCACAAGTGCCCTCAAACTACTATACTTTTGTAGCATTTGTTCAATCATTCCTCATTCATTCCGTAGATCAGTGCTTACTGAGGGGAACTGCACCATTCTAGATGTTCACAATACCAAAACAAGCAAACAAATAAATACGAGTTTCTAATAAGACTTTTCACTGGTCACAATAATTTTATGAAGCAGTCAAGACAACTGTTAGACTAAAATTTGCATTTTATAGATGAAGAAATTGAGTCTTCAAAAAGTTAAGAAGTTTTCTCCAAGTCATATAAAAGACAAATGGACAGGGAAAGATTTTTTTTAAAGAAGAAAATATTTTGACAACTTTAACTCAGGGCTCCTCCCTCTCAATCCCAATTCTGGCCTTAAAGCCCAGACAGTCGAATCCAATAAAGCTGGAAGGAAGTCTGGTTATATTAGTATGTATGTATGTATGTATGTATGTATGTATGTATTTGGAGGGAGAGGGAGAGAAAGAATCCCAGACAGGATCCATGTTCAGCATGGAGCCCATTGTGGGGCTCAATCTCATGACCATGAAATTGCAACCTGAGTTGAAACTAAGAGCCAGACATTTAACTGAGCCACCCAGACACCCTAGGTATACTGTTTTCAAAGTTCACCTGAAAATTCTGGTAAGAAGCCAGGTTTGGTAAGCACCAGAACAGTGTTGAAGCACACAGCATTGAAGTTAGACATCCCGACCATAAATATCAATTGGCATACTTGTTAAATATGTGACTCCGAGCAAGCAATTTGACTTCTCTGAGTCACAATTTCCTTCTGTAAAATGAGGGTATTCGGCTTATAGGATACAATAGATTTAAAAGGAAATAATATTCATGTACCCCAAGTGTCTGGGGTAAAACAAAAAACTGATAAATGGTAAGTAAAGGTAAAATGAGAGAGGGAGGAGGGGAAGGAAAAGGAAGAGAGAAGAGAAAGATAAACAAACTAGCATTTACACACATGATAAGATACACTCCAAGGGATCATTTACTTATAGCCCAACAGTCAACTTGCTTAAGAGAAGTCAACAATTTGTGAACTCATTAAAAAAAATTGTTTTAATGTTTATTTTCTTTGAAAGAGAGAGGGAGCATGAGCAGGAGAGGAGCAAAGAGAGAGGGAAACACAGAATCTGAAGCAGGCTCCAGGCACTGAGCTGTCAGCACAGAGCCAGACTCGGAGCTTGAACCCACCGACCGCAAGATCATGACCTGAGCCAAAGTCAGATGCTTAACAGATTGAGCCACCCAGGCACCCCATATGAACTCATTTTAAAGTCATTAGCTCAAGGAGGAGGAATTAAGATGGTGGAGTAGTGAGACCCTATGCTTGCCTCTTCCCTTGAATACAGATAAATATCAAATCATTCTGAAAACCTAAGAAATTTATCTGAGAACTGACAGAACAAACTGTACATCTAGAGGTGGAAAAATGGCCACATCATGGAAGGTAGGAGCTGCAGCGAGTAGATTTGGAGGAGAAAAGAATTGCGGATGCTGTGAAGGGGAGGGAGCCCTGATAATGGAGAAAGGAGCACAAGAAAAAAGAGAGAGAGAAAGCAGCGCACAGGGGATTGCACAAGAAAAAGTCTTCCCCAAAATCACTAACTGGGAAACGGAGAAGGGCTGAATTTTACAAGTTTGTATAAGCAGCAGAACTCACAGTCTGAAGTTTTAGAAGGCCCCACCACTGCAGGGAGAGGTCATGCCTGGTGGGACTAGCAGTGCTCCTGTGGGGAAGGACGCAGACATTGCAGAGCAGGAAGTGTGGTCTGAGGATCTCTGGGTCTCATGGAGAGAAACAGTTCCTCTTCTTGGGGTGCAACTAGGAATGGTGGCACAGCCTCTCAAGGGATAAAAGATCTATCAGGGGCCAACATGCATAGGAACAGAGACATCTGCTGAGGGCAGCAGACCTTGGTTGCCAGCTTTTTTGCAGCGCTTTACCATAAACTCCAAACCACTGCGCGGTTGTGTGACTGCTTTTCTGGGACAAACCTGCACCAACCACAGTGTGGCAAGACCCTCCCCCAGAGGATCAGTGCAGGTCCATGCCATGCAGATTCATAAAATCTGGAGATTTAAAAGCCAGCTGCATGCCTGAGATAAAACACAGGAGGTACTATGCCGCATGGCAGGCACAGACAGATGTTTGGACACAAACAGGGTGAAATCAGATGCCAGGGACACAAGAGAAGTGAGGGCTTCCTGAAGAGTGGCGGGCACAAACTTTCTGCTCTAAGGACAAAAGGACACCATTTCCTCTGTCCATCAGCACTAACCAACTTCAGTGAGCAAAGCAGCAGCACCACTAAGTAATGGCCAGAGCCGCTTATACCAAGCCCCAGCCCTCTGCACCCTGCAGGGGCATCTCCACTAGGGCAAATCTGCCTAAGAATCAGCCCAGCAGGCTGCTCTCCCCAGAAGACCAGCACAAACCCATCGCACACAGAGTACTGCAAAGCTTAAGCTCTAGGGGAAATAGGTTCTAGCTTCATTTAACAAGCAGACCAAAATACACCTAGTTAAAACTTGTCATACAGTGGACAAGGTCCAAAAACCCCCCACGGCAGGCAAAAAGAAACTATGCAGAAGACTGACCTGAGGGAAGGTGCAGCCAAAACACAACAGCAAAGTACACACCCAAACACTTCCTGAAGCACCAGGCCCAAGACAGTATAGGACTTCTTCTTAATATAGCCATTACTCTCAGGAGTAGAAATAGAACAGGATTTCCTAACCATCATAAAAAAACAGTAACCTAGACAAAATGAAAAGATGGAAGAATTCACCCCAAAGGAAAGAACATGAAGAAGTACTGGTAAGGGATTTAATCAAAATTTATATTAGAATTTAAAGCAACAATCATACGGATACTAGCTAGGCTTGAGTAAAGCATAGAAGATACTAGATCATCCCTTACTGCAGAGATAAAAGAACTAAAAACTAGTCAGGCTGAAATAAAAAATGCTAGGGGCACCTGTGTGACTCCTCTGGTTAACCATACAATTCTTTTTTTTTTTTTTTTTTAATGTTTTATTTCAGAGAGAGAGACAGCGTGAGCAGGGGAGGGTCAGAGAGAGAGGGAAACACAGAATCTGAAACAGGCTCCAGGTTCTGAGCTAGCTGTCAGCAGAGCCCGATGCGGGGTTCGAATCCACGAACCGTGAGGTCATGACCTGAGCCGATGTCGGAGGCTTAACCAACTGAGCCACCCAGGTGCCCCTAACCATCCAATTCTTGACTTTAGCTCAGCTGAGTCATGATCTCACAGTTGGTGGGTTCAAGCCCCACGTCGGGCTCTGCACTGACAGTGTGAAGCCTGCCTGAGATTCTCTCTTCCTCTTTTTCTGCCTCCCCTCCTTTTACTGTCTCTAAATAAACTTCAAAAAATTTATTAAGAAAAAAATGCTAGAACTGAGATACAAAACCAACTGGATGCAATGACAATGAGGATGGGTGAAGCAGAAGAACGATCAGTAGTATACAAGATAATATCATGGGAAATAATGAAGCTGAAAAGAAGAGGGAAAGAAAAGTATTGGATCATGAATGTATTCAGGGAAATCAATGACTCCATTAAGAAAGATAACATTTGTATCATAAGAATTCCAGAAGAAGAGAGAGAAAAAGCAGCAGGCGGTTTGGAAAATTATAGCTGAAAAGTTCTTAATCTGAGGAAGGACACAGACATCCAAATCCAAGGCACAGAGAACTCCCATTAAATTTAACAAAAGCCAGCCCACAACAAGACATACCATAGTCAAAGTCACAAAATACACAGATAAGTAAAGAATCATGAAGGCAGCAAGGGAAAAAAGTACTTAACCTACAAGGGAAGACAAAACAGGTTCACAGCAGATCAAAGTATATCACGTATGGGAAAAATATGCAGCCAAGAATTCTTCACCCAGAAGGTTGTCATTGAGAAAAGGAGGAGAGACAAAGAATTTCCCAAACAAAAACTAAAGGAGTTCATGACCACTAAACCAACCCCGCAAGAAATTTTAAGGGGACTCTTTGAGTGAGAAAGACAGACCAAAACCAACATATACTAGAAAGGACCAACTTTCTGGGTAACACAATGGCACTAAATTCATATCTATCAATAATCACTCTGTATGTAAACAGACTAAATGCTCCAATCAAAAGACATAGGTATCAGCATATATTTAAAAAAAAAAGACCCATCTACATGCTGCCTACAAGAGACTCATTTTAGACCTAAAGACAACTGCAGATTGAAAGTGAGGGGATAGAGAAGCATCTATTATGTTAATGGACATCAAAAGAAGGCTGGAGTAGCCATACTAATATCAGACAAACTAGATTTTAAACCAAAGACTGTATCAAGAAAGGAAGGACACTATATCAGTTAAGAGGTCTATCCACCAAGAAGATCAAACAATTGTAAATATTTATCCCCCCCCCTCCCAACTTGGGAGCATCCAAATATATAAATCAATTAATAACAAATATAATCAGTTCAAAATCCCTTTCTAGTCTTAAATAGTTTTGAAAACTACTATCTCTTTTAATAAAGAAGGACACAGTTTTTATTTCTTTTAATAGCAGCTTTAATGAGATGTAATTCACATACCATACTATACACCTATAGAAAACATAGTTTTTAATAATGAAATTATGTTCTGAGATGTGTAAAGACAGACCAAAAGTTACATTACAATGAATATCATTTATATGATTGAATTAACAATATAAAGCCCTGCGAGCTTATGTATAACCCTAAAATACCACTCATCTGTTTATTACTAGAATGTCAATTGGTAGTTATCAAGATGGCATACAAAGTGGCCAAAGGAATATCATCACCTTCCACAGAGTTTGTCTGCATAAACTTAACCTTAACCAAGTAACTAACCCACATGAACTTTAAAATAAGAGTTAAAAGTCAAAGCTTATTTTGAAAGCATTAAGATTTTTTTTTTTTTTTACTATTTATTTTTGAGAGAGAGAGAATGAGCAGGGAAGGGGCAGAGAGAGAGGGAGACAGAATCTGAAGCAGCTCCAGGCCATGAGCTGTAAACATAGAGACTGATGCAAGGCTCGAACCTACGAACCATGAGATCATAACCTCAGCAGAAGTCGGACGCTTAACCAACTGAGCCACCCTGGAGCCCCTAAAAGCACTAAGACTTTTAAATACTCTACATAAGCTATATATTTTAAAAATTATAAAAAGAACATGATTTTCCTAAGTCTATGGTTCTCAACTCAGGATGATTTTGTTCTCCTGGGGATATCTTAAAACATCTGGAGACACTCATAGCTGTCACAAGTGGGAATGGGGGAGCTACTGTCACCTAGTGAAAAAAGGCTAGAGATGCTGCTAAATACCCTACACTGCACAGGAAAGTCCCTCTCCCCACAACAAAGAATTTTTTGGCCCCAAATGGCATTAGTGTCAAGGCTGGGAAACCCTTCTTCAAACTGGCAAAAACACACTACAATATGGGGCGCCCTGGGTGGCTCGGTTGGTTGAACATCTGATTCTTAATTTCGGATCAGGTCATGATCCCAGGGTTGTGGAATCAAGCTCCTATTGGGGAGCTTAAGATTTTCTCCCTCCCTCTACCTCTCTCCCCCATTCATGCTCTCTCTCAAATAAATAAAAAAACCACACAATATAAAATGCCATCAGAACAGAAGCTTGTTTTACACTTCTACCACACATTGGCTATCATAGTATTTACCCAAATCAGGTCAGCAAGGAGGCAATATGGGTGCAGCATCATGCAGCAGTCGAAAGAACTGGCTTTGCTGTCAGAGACCCTAAGTGGAATCCCAATCAATTCTACATGTTCAAGCTTAAATTGTTAGCTGTAAAAATAATACTTGTAATACTTATCTCTTAGAGTTGTTGTGAAAAATATTAAATGAGAAAATGTTTCTAAAGGCCTGAGCATAGAGGCAAAGACTATTTATTAGTCATCACTAAGTGTTATAAAAGGAATGACATTTTCCCCAATACTGAACCCAATATGTAACAGAAAAGAAGTGAAGAAAAATCTCAATTTACCTTCACTGGGCCCATCTTCTGTACATAAAATATTCTTGTTCCTATTATAAAACCTGTCTATTCTAGAACCGCGTCCATTATCTCCTTGTGATTTAAAAAGTGTTTTATCCTCATCTGACACATCACTTCCACTGGAACTCCATGTTATATCTGTAAGCCCACTGGTACTCTTAGATATGGTAGTTTCTGTTAAAGAAAAAAGAAATATATAAACCAACTAACTGATATTTATCAGATAAGATTTTATCCATGTTACTTTGCCGAAGTCACAAATAATAAAATTCTAACGATAAGCAATGTCTTATGCCAAATATTCCTGCCTAAAGTTCTATGTGCAACACAAAATTCTTTGAATTAAAACCAAATTATAAGAAGAAAAAGAAGTAGAACAAATTGAGGTAAGTTATCAAAGACAAGGAAAATGACTGGAGCACAAAGGAAAAGCTAAAAAATTAACCTTGAAATAATTATAGAAGTATAACTTCCTAGAATATTTGATGAAGCCAAAAGAAAAAACAAAAAACAAACCACAAATCCAATACTTAATGTACAACAGGGATGTTTCTCTGTGCCCCCTTTGCCATATTAGGAGCCCTGATAGCAGTCCTGTGCTTAAAAACACTTAACAGCAAACTCTTTTATTTAACTAAATGTGTTATTTTGAGGTAATAGTAGATTCACATACAGGTATAAGAAGCAATAAAGAGAGCCCCTGTTTGCTTTACCCAGTTCCTCCAACAGCAACATTTTGCAAAACGGTAGTATAACATCACAACTAGAATGTTGATTCTGATATACTCAAGACATAGAACAATTCCATCACCATGAGGACATCTTGTATTACCTTTTTTTAAAATTTATCTATTATTATTTTTTCAGTTAGGCTTCACATCTAGTGCGAAGCCCAATGACCTGAGTCATGAGTCAAGACCTGAGCTGAGATTAAGAGTCGTATGCTTAAGCAACTAAACCTCACAGGTGCCCCTTGTTAAAGCCACATCATAGTTACCCTCTCCACCCCAATTCTGAACCTCTGCAAATGAATCAGTTTTGTCCTTTTGTAATTTTGTCATTTCAAGAATCCTATACAAATGGAATCATACTATGTGACCCTTCAGGATTGGCTTTTTTTATTTGGCACAATTCCCTGGACATTTATCTGAATTGTTCTATGTAGCAACCCTTTTTTTCTATTACTAAGTAGTATTCCATGATTTGGATGCACCAGAGTTTGTTTATCCATTCACTCACTAAAAGGGCATCTGCGTTGTTTCTAGTTTGGAGCTATCATGAATAAAGCTGCTATGAATACTGCACATGGGGTTTTATGTGAATGTAATTTTCATTCTCTAAGATAAATGTCAAAAGGCAATTGCTGGACTGTATGGTAATTACATATTTAGTCTTATAAGAATCTGCCAAACTATCTTCCAGAGTGGCTGTATATTTCGCAGTCTCATCAGCAATGTATCAGTTTCTCCATACCACTGACAGCATTTGATGCTGTCACCACTTTTTATTTTAGTCATTCTGATAGACAGAAAACCTAGAAGGAACAGGACTACTCCATCTTGGTGTAATAGGAAGTCCACAGAAAAGTTTTCTGACAGTGATCAGAAAAGGAATATATACTTAATAAAAATCAATTTTTCAACTTTTATTTATAATTGAGTTACAATGCTAAAACTTAAAAAAAAAAAAAAGTACCTTAGACCTATTTCAAAGGGATTCAGAGATTAGATATTATAAGTTTTTCAGAAGAGGGAACAGGCTCAGAAGTTAAATGGCTTCATTGGATACATATTTACATAACAATTGTGATACAATAAACCTTGAGGAAACAGAAAAATAAAAAAACTCCTCCCTCAAGAAATGCATGGTCTGAAAGGCACAGAAAAGTGTGAATGCTCCAGTTTGTGTTGATCAGGAAAGGAGATTCACTGACAAATGTCTGAAAAATACAGTACTTACAAAGGTACAAAACCAGAAAATAATTATAAACATTTATTGAACACTTACTTTGTGCCATGAACACCCAGAATTACTAAAGTCTACCTTCACAACATAAAATTAAAAATAAACTAAACTTCATCCATATAGATTTAAATAGCTAATAAAAACTAAACTGTGTAAAAATTGCAAAAGACATTATCAATCCCTTATATTATTATGCATCAGGAAGAGTAAACTGAAAAGGAAGGAGTGGAATGCTATAGACAGAATGCTTGTATCTCTTAAAATTTACACCGTTGAAAATCCCCAATATCCGAGATTAAGAAGTGGGGACTTTGGGGGTGATTAGGTAATGAGGGTGAAGCTCTCTAGAATGGAATTAGTGCTCTATAAGAGAAGCCCCCAGAGAGACTGCTGACCCTTCCTCCATGTGAGTCCACAACAAGATGATACTGTCATGAACCTGAAAGTGAGTCTTCACCAGACATTGAATATACTGGACATCCAACCTCCAGAACTGTGTGAAATAAATTTCTGCTGTTTATAAGCCACCTACTATGTGGTATTATTGTTATAGCAGCCTGAATGGACTAAGACCGGAAGTAAAGTTCCTGCTATGTTCAGATTATATAATGAATTTATGGAATTCATAAACTCATGAATTATAGGTAATTTATATACTTTATATAGATAAAATCACTACCGGGGATTTATTAGTAACTCATTTTATTTGCTGAAAAAGGGTATCCTTGAAATCAAGGCCCATTCCAATGAAATTCTAGGAAGGACATCAGCTAGACTATAAGAATAGTTACAACAGGTAAGCATTTCAGGTACCCATTGCATGCAGGCATGCAGGCTAGCATTGTGCTAGCACACAGTGTTAAGGGATGAACTGTGTTTCTCCTAAGGTCATTCATATGTTTAAGTTCTAACATCCTAGCATCCCAGAATGTGATTATTTAAAGACAGGGTCTTTACAGAGGTATCAAATTATTCCAATATGACAACTGCCCTCACAGTCAGGATACACTCAGGACACCAAGGGGCCAAAGGAGATCCCTGAGGTCTGAAGCCGTGATCCTCCCTGTCCACCCACAGTGTAACTGAGTGTGGCAGCAGAGGCAGCAGCCTCTCTGATGTCCATCCCCTTTTTGTCCTTACTAAAAAAAAAAAAAAAAATTTATTTGAGAAGCAACATACATTTTTAAAAATCTTTAATTTCAGTGAAGTCCCTTTAGTAGAGGTGACCCTATATAACAGGTTCTGGCCAAAGATAGAGGTCCTGGGGAGGGAATTCCTTTACAGAAGGAAAGTATACCTGGAGAAAATGCTCAGAGCCCACACTCCTCCCGAGAACTGGTCCCAGAGAATTTAGCTTCCACCTCATGACAGCAAGAACAAACTCCACTCTAAGACTGCCGGACTCAGAACAAGTCTGATGGCCTGAACTTTTGTTGCAGGAGATGAATTCAACTCCATTTCTTCAAACATGCTAACATTTCAACTATCTGTAACTGAAAGCTTTCCCTAATCAATTCACCAAGTAAGAATTTCACTGCCTGAAATAGTACAGTCCTTATATCATAGGTCATAACTGTATTTCCTAAATCAGAATTTTTAAAATCCTGGAGCTGTGAGCGTAAGCTAACCTACCAGGCTCAGTTCATAAGAGTAAACCCAAAAAGGATACATAAAAAATTTTAATAGTTACTTATAGGAGGCAAGAAAAAATGGCATGGATGGTAACAAAGATTAGAGTGATTTCTCAAAAATATCTTTTTTACATTTTGATGTTTAAACCATAAATATATAGTCTATTCAAACTATGTTAAATAACTTTTTTAAAGAAAGTAAATAAATCAAAGAAAGACATATTAGCCTTATACCTTTTCTGTCACTAAATCAACAAAAATATTACCTTCCTTGGGTCTCAGGGATGATTCAAGGTGCTTCTCTGTAACAATCTTCTTTTCAGCTGTTAACAACTGCAGGAAGATGATGATGATGATAATGATGATGATGTAGTAATTTATGACAAAGGCTAAAACCAAACTATTTTGTAATACTTCAAACCTTAAACTATACCCTCCTTAAAATATCCTTCTGTTTTCTTTTATCTACATTTAACAGTAAGTATTCCCAAAGCACATACTCCTCATATATACGTGTGTGTGTGTGTGTGTGTGTGTGTGTGTGTGTGTGTGTGTAGGTATTTTTATATTTTGCCAGAATCTAAACAGAGAACTAACCATTAAGAGTTTATAATAGTATTTATTCCGTTCTGTACATAGTTATACTATCAGTATATTGAAATCAGCACATATACAAAAATTAACCAGAATATCTTATTGCCAAAAGATTCTAAGGACACAAAAGCATCTCATAAATATACTTCTTGTGAAGAGCAGGATGCTCAAAGATTTCACATTCTGAGAAACTTCTCAGTATGTATCCTTCATTTACAAGAGTACAAAGGTTGCGCCTAGCATAAAGAGGTGATAAAAAGGAATTCAAAGTTGATAACACAAAAATGTAAACATTACTGTATCCTGCAATAAGGAAAGGAATCCCAAAGAATATAAATACAGTGACTTGAACACTCAGGAATCTAACATTTATCCCAAATTTGGCATTCAAGGAAAACAATTTTAAAACTACTTTACCAGAGTCCCGGAAGTATCCTGAAATCCTTCTCCACACCTGAGCCATGCTTCAGAGAGGGAAGCAGTTGTCCCCACTGTCCTGAGACCTGCTCTTCTGAACTCCAGTGGACTCCCTCCTGGAAAGGATGGATATTCTATATCCCAGTTTCTTTTTCTCTGTGGAGATTGTTTTTAAAGAAAAACAAACAAAAAAATGAAATCACCTCCATAAATATACATTAAATTAACAATTAACAATGTGGAAACCAGGAATGGCAACGGTGAAGCCATAGCCTTTAAATGTCTCTGAATAACCATGTAAAAAAGAATAACAAGAAAGTAAAACCAAAAGCACATAAACATGTACAACTAGAGAATAAATCCCAAAATACAAATGGGTAAGGACGAATATTCAACCCTGCAAAGTCCTGTATATGATCCTATCTGAGAGCAAAGCTCTTCTGAGAAGTGAAGAAGCAAAGGAGAATTTCAGCAGAGTCATGTGGTGTTCACAAGGAAGTGGAGCAGGTGATCTGAGAATGAAATGGTCCCTAAAATAGGGTGGGGGCAAGAGCTCCATTCAAGAAGATCCAAAGGAGTGGGGCAGTCTTGGACACTCAGTATTGCAGTACTGGTCAGCCAGAACTATGTTCCTGGACAGGGCCCCATACTGTGCAGAAACTGTTGGCAGCGGAGTCTGCTCAGCAGCACCGGGATGGTACAAAGAAAGAAATGGTCAAGGTGGAGTGAAGGGAGAACAGAGCCAGGTATATCTAAATGAAAAATTAACAAGTGGCCATAACTTACAAACTACAAGAAAACAACAGAAATAACAAAAGCTATTTTGAATCCTGCCTTCTAAAAATTCACAAAAACTGTAACATAAAAATAAACATTAGAAAGAGATCAGGGTCAAATCCCATACAAAATTATCATTAGAAAAAACAGAAAGGAGCAGAATTACCATCCCAACACACAAAGAAACACAAAGAAACACCAAAGACTTATTCATAGAACAGAAAAAGTGTGACCTACTATTTCAAAATAGGACAGAACATTCAGATTATAAAAACTCAGAAATGAAATAACAAAACCTAAGAGGTAGAATAAAGTTTAAAAATCAACTCAGGGAAAAACTCCAAATGTCCACTGACTGATGAATGGATAAGGAAGATTGTGTGTATACACACAATGGAATACTATTCAGAGCCATAAAAAAAAGAATGAAATCTTGCCATTTGCAAAAACATGGATGGAACTTCAGTGTATTATGCTAAGCGAAATAAGTCTCTCAGAGAAAGACAAATACCGTATGATTTCAGTCATATGTAGAAATTAAGAAACAAAACAGATGATCACAGCAGGAAGAGGGGAGAGATACAAACCATAAAACAGACTCTATTTGGGGAGTCAGACTTGCGGCTGTCTGGTGTTGTGTTTCTTACTGTGGCTGAGAGAACCACTTCGGCAAAAACCTTCAAGAAACTTTGAAAAGGAAAACGAGGTTTATTACTCACCTGTCGTGGAGGAATCTGAGCACTGCCCGAGGTCACAGGGCTACCTCAAGAAACAAGCCAAAGTACACATGGTGGAGAATCCCAAATACCACTACAAATAGGAAAATAAAATAACCAAGGTCTCAACCAGAGAGACCAAAAGATACAATTCAAAGAATTCTTTCTGCCCTGGACAGTCAAAGAGCCATCTTTGGTACAGCACCACTCATAGGTGCACAGTGCATAACAAGCTTTTAAAACTAACAACAGATATAAAGCTAACCAAAATGAGGAAATAAAAGAGCTCTCCTCCAAAGAAATTCCAGGAAGAATTGACAGCTAAAGAACTGCTCAAAACAGATATAAGCAACATAACTAAACAAGAATTTAGAACAACAGTCATAAAATTAATTGCTAGACTTGCAAAAGGCATGGAAGATATCAGAGAAACTATTGCTACAAAGACTATCAAGCTTAAAAATAGTTGTGATGGATTAAAAAAATGCTATAAATGAGATGCAAAATAAAATGAAGGCGTACAATGCATGGATTGAAGAGGTAGAAAGGAGAGTAAGTGATTTAGAAGACACTATTATACAAACAGAGGAAGCTGAAAAAAAGAGAGAGAAACTGATCCAGGAACACGAAAGGAGAGTTCGAGAGCTCAGCGATACGATCAAACGGAATAATATCCGTATCATAGGAATTACAGAAGAGGAAGAGAGAGGGAAAGGCGCTGAAGGAGTCCTTGAACAAATTATAGCAGAAAACTTACCCAACCTGGGGAAGGAAATAGATGTTGAAATTAAAGAAGCACAGAGAATTCCGGTCAGACGTAACTTGAATTGATCTTCTGCACGACATATCATAGTGAAACTGGCAAAATATAAGGACAAAGAGAATTCTGAGAGCAGCTAGGGAGAAAAGGGCCCTAACATACAAAGGGAAACCTATCAGAGTGGTGACAGACCTATCTACCAAAACTTGGCAGGCCAGAAAGGAATGGCAGATTTCAATGTGATGAACAGAAAAAATATGCAGCCAAGAATCCTCTATCCAGCAAGCCTGTCATTCAGAATAGAAGGAGGGATAAAAGTCTTTCCAAATAAATAAAAATTGAGGGGCGCCTGGGTGGCTTAGTTGGTTAAGCATCCGACTTTCGCTTAGGTCATGATCTTGCGGTTCGTGGGTTCGAGCCCTGCGTCAGGCTCTGTGCAGCTCAGAGCCTGGAGCCGGTTTCAGTCTGTGACTCCCTCTCTCTCTGACCCTCCCCAGCTCACGCTGTCTCTCTCTCTCTCTCTCTCCTAGAAATAAAATAAAAACATTAAAAAAAAAAACAAATAAATACAAATTTAAAGAATTTGTCACCACTAAACCACCACTACAAGAAATCCTGAGGGGGACTCTCTGAGGGAAATGTTGCAAGGAAAGCAAGATACCAGAGACACCACCACAAGCATAAGTCCCACAAAAACATGATGACTCTAAACGCATATTTTTCAATAATAACAATGAATGTAAACGGACTAAATACCCCAATCAAAACACATAGGGTAGAAGAATGGATTAAAAAAGAAACAAAATCCATCTACTTACTGTCTACAAGAAACTCATCTTAGACTGGAGAACACCTTTAGATTAAAAGTAAGGGGAGAGAGAAATATCTATCATGCTACTTGAAGTCAAAAAAAGCTGGAGTAGCTATACTTATATCAGACAAACTGGACTTTAAAGTAAAGACAATCACAGGGGATGAAAGGGCATTATATAATTATTATAGGGTCTATCCATCAAAAGAGCTAACAATTATAAATGTCTACACACCAAATATGGGAGCACCTAAATACATAAAACAATTAATTACAAACAGAAACCGTCTTATCGATAAGAACGTGCTAACAGCAGGGGACTTTAATGCTCCACTTACAGCAATGGATAGATCAACTAGACAGAATAGCGATAAAGACACACAGATTTAAATGACACATTGGAACAGACGGATTTGACAGACATATTTAGAACTCTACATCCTGAGACCATGGAATTCACATTATTCTCAAGTGTGCATGGCATATTCTCCAAGATAGATCACATACTGGGTCATAAAGCAGACCTCAATAAATACAAAACAATTGAGATCATACCATGCACACTTTCAGATCTCAATGCTATAAAACTCGAAATCAATCACAGGAAGAAGTCTGGAAAACCCCCAAAAAGGAGGCTAAAGAACACCCTACTAAAGAATGAATGGGCCAATCAGGCAATTAGAGAAGAAATTAAAAATATATGGAAACAAATGAAAATGAAAATACAACAATACAAACTCTACGGGATGCAGCGAAGGCAGTCCTAAGAGGAATGTACAATGCTCTCCAGGCCTATTTCAAGAAATTAGGAAAAACTCAAGTGCAAAATCTAACAGCGCACCTAAAGCAACTAGAGGGAGAGCAACAAGAGCATCCCAAACCCAGCAGAAGAAGAGAAATAATAAAAATCAGGGCAGAAATAAACAGAATAGAAATCAAAGAAACAGTTGAACAGATCAATGAAACCAAGAGTTGGTTTTTTGAATAAATAAACAAAATTGACAAACCTCTAGCCAGGCTTCTCAAAAAGAAAAGAGAGAGCACCCAAATAGACAAAATCATGAAAGAAAATAGACGTATTACAACCAACTCCTCAGAAATACAAGCAATTATCAGGGAATACTGTGAAAAATTATATGCCAACAAATTGGACAACTTGGAAGAAATGGACAAATTCCTAAACACTCACATACTACCAAAATTCACATGGGAAGAGATAGAAAACCTGAACAGACCCATAACTAGTAAGGAAATCGAATCAGTTATCAAAAATCTCCCAACAAATAAGAGCCCTGGGCCAGATGGCTTCCCTGGGGAATTCTACCAGACATTTAAAACAGAATTAATACCCATTCTTCTCAAGCTATTCCAAAAAACAGAAATCGAAGGAAAACTTCCAGACTCATTTTATGAAGACAGCATCACTCTGATTCCCAAGCCAGACAGAGATCCAGCAAAAAAAAGAGAACTACAGGCCAATATCCTTGATGAATACGGATGCAAAAATCCTCAACAAGATCCTTGCAAATCGAATCCAACAGCACATAAAAAGAATTATCCACCAAGATCAAGTGGGATTCATTCCTGCGTTACGGGGCTGGTTTAATATTCACAAATCAATGTGATCCATCATATCAACAAAAGAAAAGATAAAAACCATATGAGCCTGTCAATACATGCAGAAAATGCATTTGACAAAATACAGCATCCCTTAATAAAGACTCTCGAGAAAGTCGGGATAGAAGGAACTTACTTAAACATATAAAAGTCATCTATGAGAAGCCCTCAGCTAACATCATCCTCAAAGGGGAAAAACTGAGAGCTTTCCCCCTGAGATCAGGAACACGACAGGGATGTCCACACTCACCACTGTTGTTTAACATAGTGCTGGAAGTCCTAGCATCAGCCATCAGACAATGAAAGGAAATCAAAGGCATCAGAATTGGCAAAGA
>NW_027530628.1:493665-503863 GCF_008692635.1 Crocuta crocuta
AACATCATCCTCAACGGGGAAAAACTGAGAGCTTTCCCCCTGAGATCTGGAACACGACAGGGATGTCCACTCTCACCACTGTTGTTTAACATAGTGCTGGAAGTCCTAGCATCAGCCATCAGACAATGAAAGGAAATCAAAGGCATCAGAATTGGCAAAGAAGAAGTCAAACTTTCACTTATCGCAGACGACATGATACTCTACATAGAAACCCCGACAGACTCCACCAGAAGCCTACTAGAACTGATCCAACAATTCAGCAAAGTTGCAGGATACAAAATCAACGTGTAGAAATCGGTTGCATTCTTACACACCAACAATGAAGCAACAGAAAGAGAAATCAAGAAACTGATCCCATTCACAATTGCACAAAAAACCATAAAGTACGTAGGAATAAACCTAACCAAGGATATAGGAGATCTGTATGATGAAAACTATAGAAAACTTATGAAGGAAATTGAAGAAGACACAAAGAAATGTAAAGAAGACACATGGATCAGAAGAATAAATACTGTTAAAATGTCATTACTACCAAAAGCAATCTACACATTCAATGCAATCCCAATCAAAATTACACTGGCATTCTGCTCAAGCTAGAACAAACTATCCTAAAATTTGTATGAAACCACAAAAGACCCAGAATAGCCAAAGTAATATTGAAGAAGAAAACCAAAACAGGAGGCATCAGAATCCCAGACCTCAACCTCTACTACAAAGATGTAGTCATCAAGACAGTATGGTATTGGCACAAACACAGACACATAGACCAATAGAATAGAATTGAGAACTCAGAATTGGACCCACAAATGTATGGCCAACTAATCTTTGACAAAGCGGGAAAGAGTATCCAATGGAAAAAAGACAGCCTCTTTTTTCCAGAAAAGAGATGGTACTGGGGAAAACTGGGCAGCAACATGAGGAAGAATGAAACTGGATCACTTTCTCACACCATACACAAAAATAAACTCAAAATCGATAAAGGACCTGAATGTGAGACAGGAAACTATCATAACCCTAGAGGAGAAAGCAGGAAACAACCTCCTTGACCTCCACTGCAGCAATTTCTTACTTGACACATCCCCAAAGGCAAGGGAAATAAGAGCAAAAATGAACTACTGGGACCTCATCAAGATTAAAAGCTTCTGCACGGGAAAGGAAACAATCAATAAAACTAAAAGGCAACTGACGGAATGGGAAAAAGATAGTTGCAAATGACATATCAGATAAAGGGCTAGTATCCAAAATCTGTAAGGAACTCACCAAACTCCACACCTGAAAAACTAATAATACAGTGAAGAAATGGGCAGAAGATATGAACAGACACTTCTCCAAAGAGGATATCCAGATGGCCAACAGACACATGAAACGATGCTCAGCGTCCCCCATCATCAGGGAAATACAAATCAAAACCACACTGAGATACCACCTCTCGCCGGTCAGAGTAGCTACAATGAACAAATCAAGAGACTCTAGATGCTGGTGAGGATATGGAGAAACAGGGACCCTCCTATACTGTTTGTGGGAATGTAAACTGGTGCAGCCCCTTTGGAAAACAGTGTGGAGGTTCCTCAAAAAATTAACCATAGAACTCCCCAAGACCCAGCAATAGCACTGCTAGGAATTTATCCAAGGTATACAGGAGTGCTGATGCATACGGGCACATGTACCCCAAGGTTCATAGCAGCACTCTCAACAATAGTCAAATCATGGAAAGAGCCTAAGTGTCCACCAACAGACAAATGGATCAAGAAGACGTGGTTCATCTCTACGATGGCATACTACATGGCAATGAGAAAGAATGAAATCTGGCCATGTGTAGCAACATGGATTTCAGAACTTGAGGGTGTTATGCTGAGCAAAGTAAGTCAGGCAGAGAAGGACAGATACCACATGTTTGCCTGTATAGGTGGATTAGGAGGAACTTACCAGAGGACCATGGAGGAGGAGAAGGGGAAAAATAGTTGGGGAGATGGAGAGAAGCAAACCACGAGAGACTCTTGAATGCTGAGAACAAACTGAGGGCTGATCGGGGTGAGGGAGAGGGGAAGGGGGTTGGTAGGCATGGAGGAGAAACTTGTTGGGTAGAGCACTGAGTGTTGTATGGAAATCAACTTGACAATGAACTATATGAGAAAAAAAAAACAAAGAAACAAAAAAAATAATAGAATATTACTGCTATCGTAAAGGATTGGCTTAACATCTAATTGTATTTAATTCACTTAAGGTGAAAGTATAGTTTTCCTTAAATTGCTTCCCATTTTTATAGGTAAAACATTTTTGGAACATAGCAAATGATAAGTTTTTCCATTTTATATTTTAGTGACCTGTACTAGGAATGAGTAGTTTTACTTTATCTTTATACTTGGTGAGAAGTCCAAAGAAAAACTAAAGACAAGTAAGGTTATTTTCTTAGCCGATTAATCTCTTTCATTCCCACTCTTACTTCCTGTTCCATCCTGCTGTCCCTACTGTCTGGATTAATTAGGCAGCCTATTTTATTTTTAAGTTTTAATTTTTATTTACTTTTTTTTTTTAGTAATCTCTACACCCAATGTGGGGCTTGAACTCATGACCTTTAGATCGAGTCACATGCTCTACCAACTAAGCATTCAGGCAGCCCATCAGCCTCCTGTTTTAAAGTTTTATAAATCACACATTTCTACTTTGAGACCATCATGTTCACTCTTCCCTTCAGAGCTTGTTTTGCCTCTCTACAGAGTTATACCTTAGGGGTTTTTCTCCTTTAAATTACTGATAAAAATGATCTTGGATTACGTATTCTATATCTTGAAAGCACTATCATTTTTGTTAAATATATATTAGGAAATATATAAAATAATAAAGACAAGGTAGAATAATTTTTTAAAAACCTGCATGGATCCATTTTAGGTATGTGGCTAAAGTTTTCCTTTAAGTTTGTTAAGGTGTGCAATATTTAATTTTTCTACTTGACATTTTTTTTAAAAATCTATGCTTTTGAAATGAGAGAGTCACTTTGATTTTGAAATTATTATTTTCCTTTCTTCTAAAAATGTCATTTTTTGTTTTGTTTTGTTTTGATCATCAAAAATTATAATTTTGTAGGTTAAAGAATCTAGATGCACTGATCTTTGAAAAGGAGACTTTATTTCAAATGCTATATTCACCTAGAATATTAAAACTGTCTCAAATTATCATAAGGGGTTTTTATTTGTGTTTGATACAAATGAACTTGCTTACTAAATATTTGGGTAATAAATAAGTATAAATATCAAAAATAAAATGAAATAATTGAGTTCAGCAAAGTTGCAAAATGCAACCTCAATATAAAAAATCAATTGTATTTATATATACTAACAATGACCAATTCAAAATTGAAAATTTTAAAAACTGCATTAAGAGTATCAAAAAGAAAAAGGAATAAATGTAACTAAAGAAATACAAGACTTTCACAGTGAAAACTAAAATACAGGGGCACCCGGGTGGCTTAGTCGGTTAAGCGTCGGACTTTCCGACTTTCGCTTAGGTCATGATCTCGCGGTTTGTGGGTTCGAGCCCCGCGTCGGGCTCTGTGCTGACTGCCAGCTCGGAGCCTGGAGCCTTTTCAGTCTGTGACTCCCTCTCTCTCTGACCCTCCCCTGCTCACGCTGTCTCTCTCTCCTAGAAATAAATAAAACATTTAAAAAAAAAAAAAAGAAAACTAAAATACAGTTGAAAGAAATTAAAGATCCAAATAAAATGGAAAGACATCCCACATTTATAAATTGAAAAACTTAATTAAGATGGTAATACTCTACAATTTATTTACAGATTTAATCCAATAAAAATTCCAGGTGGCTGGTTGTAGAATCTGACAAACTGATTCTATTATTCACATGGAAATTCAAGGAACCCAGAACAATTTAAACAATCTTGAAACAAACAAAAAAAAAACTTAAAGACTTCACAAGCTACAATAATTAACAAAGTATGGTAATGGCATAAGGACTGCCCATAGATTAATGGAAGAGAATTCATAGTTAAGAAATAAACTCTTATATTTTTGGTCAATTGAATTTCAAAAAAAAATAAAGGCTAATACAATTTAGTAGAGAAAGAATAATCTTTTCAACAAATGGTGCTTGGGACAACTGGATATCCACATGCAAAAGAATGAAGCTAGACACCTTACACAGAGACACAAAAATAACTCAAAGTTTAAATGTTGAAGCTAAAAATATAAAACTCTTAGAAAAAATCTCTCAGAAATAAATATTCATGACCTTGGGTTAGGCAATGACTTCTCAGATATGACACCAAAAGCATAAGCGGCAAAAGTTGACAAAAGTAAAAATAGATTGGACTTCAAAATTTTAAAATACTTATGCTTCAAATAACGCCATCAAGAAAACATAAAGTCCACAGAATGGGAGAAAATACTTGCAAATCATATATCTCATATAGGAGTGGTTTAAGAACTTGTGAAGAACACTAATAACAGTAAAAAATAAATAATCCATCTAAAACATGGGCAAATAACATGAGTAGATATATCTTCCAAGAAGATATAAAAATGGCTAATAAGCACTTGAAAAGACATTCAAAATCATTAGTTATTATGGAAATGTAAACCAAAACCAAAACAATTTTACCCATTAAGATAGCTAAAATCAAGAGACAGGCAATGACAAGTATTAACAAGGATATGGAGAAACTAAAATGTTCATTCCACTATATAAAATGATGCAACTTCTTTGGAACAAAGCCTAGCAGTTCCTTAAAATTTAATCACAGAATTACCATATGACCCAGCAATTCTAATGGTAGACTTATATCTATGAGAAATGAAAACTTACATCTATCCAAAAATTGGTACACAGAGGATCATAGTAGTATTATTCCTAACAGCCAAACAGTGGAAGTAATCCAAATTTCCATCTATTGATCGGTTTTTTTAAATGTGATATATCCATACAATAGAAAATTATTCAACCTTCAAAGAGAAATAAAGTATTGATACATGCAACAACAATGTAAGGGTCAACCTTGAAAATATTATGCTAAGTGAAAGATCCAGTCATAAAAGACCACACATTATTCCATTTATATGAAATTTCCACAGTAGGCAAATCCATGAAGACAGAAAATAGTTTTTCATTGCCATGGGGTTTCTTTTCAGGGTGATGGAAAATGTTCTATAATTAGAAATATTTGCCCAACATTGTGAATACACTAAAAATCAGTGAACCTTATACTTTAAATGGATAATTTATTATCTATGAAACTGCATAATTCATACATTGCCAGTGCGATTGTAATACTGTACAGTCACTGTGAGAAACAGTTTATTATAAAACTAAACATCTAGGGGAGCCTGGCTGGCTCAGTTGGTAGGGCATGTGACTTGATCTCTGGGTTGCAAGTTTGAGCCCCATGTTGGGTGTGGAGATTACTTAAAAATAAAATCTTTCAATAAAATAAAATAAAATAAAATAAAATAAACATCCAATTACCATATGATCCAGCAATTACATTCTTGGGCATTTATCTTAGAAAAAGAAAACCTATGTTCCGACAAAAATCTGCACACAAATTATTTATTCATAATAGCCAAAACTGGAAATAGCCCAGATGTTCTTCAACAAGTAAAATGTTGAGCCAAACTGTAGTACATGCATTCCATGGAATACTACTCAGCAATAAAAATGAACACTACTAATACATAAAACTAGTATTAATCTCCAGAGTATTATGCTGAGTTAAAAAAAAAAGAAAGAAAGAAAGAAAATTATCCGAAATAATTATAAACCACATGATTTCATCTCTGTAACACTTTTAAATGATGCAATGTTTAAAATGGTGAACAGATTAGCAAAGGCCAGGGGTTAGCAGTGGGAAGGGAGTAGGTATGATTATCAAAGGAATCCTTGAGCTAACAGATCTGTTCAGTATTTCTAGTGGTGGTGGCAACACGAACCTATAAATGTGTAAAAATGTACAGAAGTAAATACACACACCTCCAGGGAAATCTGAATAAGATAATTAAATTGTATTAATGTCTATACTGATGGGATGTTGTACTACAGTTTTGCAAAATGTTACTACTGGAGCAAACTGGGTAAAGGATACATGATGTATCTATTATTCCTTACAACTGTATGTAAGTCTATAGTTATCTCAATTTTAAAAAATAATTGCCTCTCAGGGACATAATTAAGTACAGGAAAGAATAGGGCAGATTGCAGTTTTTTCTGAGAAACTATTTTGTACTATTTTATCTTATTTGCAAGCATATATTATTGATTAAAAGGAAGAGTATCTTCTCCCTTAAATAAGGTATATATGTGAAGTACTGACATATAGAACATCTTTGATAAATGTTAGCTCTCTTTCCCTTCCATTTTAAGAATAAGACAATGTAGATTGACTAAAATATCAATACTAAGTAGCCTGATTCTGAACAGAGCCACCAGTAAGCCATCTGATGAGACTACCAAGGGCTAAAATTGTAACCATAAGGTATTCCTATCAAGGTAACTACGAGAGAATCTCTCATCATGACTGAACAACTTTAAAACAAAGCCCTCTTTTTAGTCTTTCTTCAGCAAGCTAAAAGTAATTCCAGGGAATGTAGAGGCAAAGTAGTAGAGGATATTCAATAGATTTGCCCTCCTATAAAAATCCTTTCATGATCATAGTTTTATTATTAACTGCTTTCATCACCACTAACATTGAGTGCTTTTATGTTCAGTACATCATTTCACGCATTCTCATCATTTAATCTGCATGCTAATGCTGCAAGATATAGGTATTATCCCCTTTTATAGACAAACTGCAACTTAGAAATATTGGGTATATTGCCCTAGTCAGAGGGCTAGTCAAGAGCACTGTGCCAAGATTTTCCTCATGTATTTCCTCATGGTAGGAAATATTTTCTAGCTACTAACTCTCTGCATGATCTCATTTTAAGACTCCTTCCCTTCTACCAACTCACTTTACCAATCACCAATCCACAGGGCTATGGTAAAAAGACCCAACAATCAGAACTTCCTTCCTATTCTCTTATTACATGTCCTTGATCATTGCTGGCAAATACGCATAATCAACTCCCTAGCCCTCTGCTCACACACATTCTTACATACACACATACAGAATCACACACATACATGAATTCCATACTCACACTTCCCTTTACATCTCCATGTCACCGTCATAGCTCAAGTTATCATATCTTCCCCAAGGTTAAAGTCTGCCATTGTAAAAATCAGCCAGCCTCCCCTCTACTGACCTCTCCTTCCCTATGGTCTCAGAGGAAAAATGTTCCTATCCTCCAAAACTAACCTTCTGTAACAGAATCCAGTCTCTGCAGTAAAGGGTCCTTATTTTCTCCACTGGCTCCATCGCTCCTGCTTCAAAGAAGCAAACTGTTTCCCTTTTTTAAGAAACCGTTTTCACCTGAAATGGAGCCTTGTGTATTTAGTTAATACCTATCATCATAGGTATGGCCTGGGCCATTATGCAAGGAACATCAGAAATAAAGTTAAGTTTTGTGATGATAATGCAAAGGATTAGGGAAGGAAGGTATCATCAGAAAGATATAATTTTCCTTTTCTCTCTTTTAGGATTTTATCGAGATGTTTTTTCCTTCAGTGGGAAAAAGAGGCTATGATTCAGGGAGGGATTCAGGGAGGAGAGCTAAAATTCAGTGGGAGGAGGCAAAAGGAATTGTGAGTGAGGGGGAGGTATCAGGAAACTCAAAAGGTTAGCAACTAGGAAAGAGAGTATTTGTGGTCATTCATGGCTATTTAGCAAGGAAAGGAAACACAAAGGATAAAGGAAAAAAGAACTTGAAATGAGGGGCCTAAGGCAGGAGGAAGAAAAGAACTAAAATAGTGCCTGCCTTTGAGCAACTGCCTGCTCTCCAAAAGCCCAATCTCTCCCTTGGGCTGAATTTTCACATATCTGTATAACCTAACATCAGGTAAGAAGCAACTAATTTCCCTCAACTTTTCTGTTTTTCAGAAGTTCAACTTCTGAGTCACCACTGATTCTCCTTTCAATTTCAGGTGCGTAAATCTCATCTTCTTTTTACAATCAATCAACTCAGTCCTCTCCCAATACCATTCCCAACTCTACCACTTTAGTCCATGACCATATCAGCTTTCATCTTAAGAGTCCAGAAAGATCTACATGGTTTATCCAAAATTACAATATTACTCAGTTGCAGAGCTGACGCTGTGACCCAAGTCTTCTGACTAAGGTATTTCCTTATGTTTCTTCAGATCTAGAATACTTGAAAATCTTTTAAACTAGTACCACTTTCATTCATTCATCCCAAATATATTAGGTACCTAATATGTACAAAGGATTATGGCAGGCGCTCTGGGGCACATGGGGTGAACATAATCTTAAAATATCTTTATTATAAGAATAAGTACAAGTAAACCCAATACAAGACACGAAGCTATTAAGAATAACACAGACAAGTTCCACAGGAATACAGAATAAAGTTCATTTACACCTGGGATGATTAGAGATAAGGTGGATTTGAGGTGGTGCTTGACAGATGATTAAGATTCCAATAAGCAAAAATGGAAGAAATGGCAGTACTCCAAACCAAGAACATGAGCAAATACCAAGAGGCAAGAAAGCACAGTGACAACTACTTTACCTAGAGGATAAATAATGAACAAAGCTTTGTAAAGTTAAGGAATAAGGTATGGCCACATTACAGAAGCTGTGAATAAAAGGCTGTAAGAGGCTAAAAAAAAGTCTGAAATGACCACGAGTATAAATACTGGGTTTCTTCACTTAACTACTGTGTGACCTTGGACACAATACTCAACCTCTCTTCTATGCCTAAATTTTCTTGTCCATAAAATGAGACCAGTAATAGTACCCAATAGGATAGCTGAATTAAATGGAAAGAAAAAAAAGAAGAACTATCTTTAGGGGCACCTGGGTGGCTTATTTGGTTAAGTGTGTGACTCAATCTCAGCTCAGGTCTTGATCTCAGTCATGAGTTCAAGCCCCATGCTGGGCTCTGTGCTGGGTGTGGAGCCTACTTATAAAAAAGTAAAAAAAAAAAAAGGAAAACCATCTATAAATGAATTAATGCATATATAAGGCTCTTGCCAATTGATTATGTAGTCAATAAGAAGTGAAATGCTTAAGCAGAGGAACAATATTAATTAAAGTGGGGTCTAAGGGAAAGTCGTCTCAGAAGATGGAACAGGAGCAGGCTACATGGCTGGTACCACAAAAAAACTACAAAACCACGAAGTACTTTGAGTCTGATCTAGGCGGACAGAGAAGAAAAAGGAAAAGAAAAAAACTATTGGGGGAGCTAGCCTCCAAGATTGCTCCTGTCATTCCTACCTCTTGGCATTCACATCCTCTGTACTCCCCTCTCACACTGCACCAGGTTGATATCTATGTGATAAAAGGAATAGAAGAGAGGTATGTCACTTTTGAGACTGTTCTGAAAGACACCAGGGCCTCTAAGTCCCTCCCTGTCTCCTTCTCTTCAGAAAGCCAGTTGCCATGTTGTGAGAACTGCCCTATGGAAGTGGCAAGGAACTGACACTTGCCAACAAACACATGGGTGAGTTTGGAAGTGGACCCCCAGGCTCAGTGACCCTTCATTTGACTGCAACTTGTAGGAGCCACTCAGCGGGACCCAGCCTGTTGAGCCAGTCCCAGATTTCTGACCTTCAGAAACCCAATAAAAAATATAAGCACTTATTTTAAGCTGCTTCAGTTTTGAGACAATCTGTTAAACAGCAATAGATCACTAATACAATTATTGACAAGAAAAACTGGGTAAGTTTTTGAAAACTAATAGAATGAAGAGGGTAGAATTGAGTCTCAAGTCAAAACTAGGATTTCTAAGGATGTACTGTAAATGCCCGACATTAAATTTTTGGTTGCCAAGGCATCCGTTTCAGAAGACATCCATCTTGAAGAAACACAGTAGCAATTGTACAATACAATTACTAGCAAACTAACAGGATAAGGAATTAAGCTGCCCCTACCCACGAAGGTCCCTCTTTCAGAAAACCCTCGGTAACCTACACAACTGACCATATGAGTGACTTCACTTATCCCTTCTGGTGCTCTAATTCCCACCCTTAGGCTTTAAATTAGCCAATAAAGAATGGACCTCCAAAACCCTAGATACCCCACCCTCAGACCCTAATAAAGGCAGACCCCAGGTTTTCTTTCTTTCCTTCCCCCCCCC
>NW_027530628.1:504137-516109 GCF_008692635.1 Crocuta crocuta
CTGCCTCCACCTCAGTGTGTAGCACTCAGGTGTGCAATGTACCTTCCAGGACCTGGGAGTTATATATAAATCTTGTTCCTCAAAGTTCCCTGATGATTTTTGCTGAAGTGCATCCTGCAATCATAATAATAACCACAAGGTCTGGTCCAGCTACAACTCTGGTCAGGGAAAATGGCTTAGTACAAGTAATCCGGGGGGGCCCAGGCAAGTGCCTCAGGCATTCCCAGTCAAGCGTCACTAGCAATACACGGAGACCAACACAATGCAGGAGAAACCATTAGGGCTTAGTGAATTAAGTGTAGGAAACTGATGACTTCATGATACACTTGAATGTAAACTGAGCTCAACAAAAAGGTCAAACACACATCTGAACACACATCTGAAAGTCAGCTATACAGCAGTGACAGCTAACATCAATATATGAGGTTGCTGAGAACAAATGTGTATAGTGAGAAAAAGCCCAAGGTCAAAAATGAGAACATGGCAGGAACAGAGTAAAGAGAAGTAAATGAGCAGATGCAAGATCGGAAAAGAATCAGGATAAGCAACAGACAAGAACTCTCCTCTCTCCCCGCCCAAAAAATATCAATAAAAGCAAGTGGTAAATGTGTCAAATGCTACAGTGACCATGATTTAACAATTTCATATCTTTTCTTGATGTCTTTTACATTTGACTATTTCTGGAATCAGGATGTCTTATAATCAATAGGTATGTTTGACATAGGTTTCTTTTACTCCGCATAACCAGTTACAAAAGTAACAGAGTGCCTGACAATCAATGCTATTCCAGAAGCAAAGAAACATGATACTGATAAGGAAGTTGAACCAGTATATGTGAACTATCTTTTTCAAGTTGTTTTCGGTAAAAGGAAAAAGAGACAAAAAAGAAGGCACTGTGTTAGCTTTTTAAAATTTCAGGATGGGGGCGCCAGGGTGGCTCAGTCGTTTCTTCAGCTTAGATCATGATCTCAAGGTTCGTAGGTTTGAGCCCGGCGTTGGGCTCTGTACTCACAGCTCGGAGCCTAGAGCCTGTCTTCGAATTCTGTGTCTCCCTCTTTCTCTGACCCTCCCCTGCTCACTCTGGCTCGCTCACTCGCTCTCTCTCTCAAAAATAAATAAAACATTAAAAATAAATAAATAAAATTTTAGGATGAGACAAGTATGTTTATAAACAATGAACTTAGAAACAACTTTTTTCTTAATTTTTCTAACATTTATTTATTTTTGAGAGACAGAGAGAGACACAGAGCACACGTGGGGGAGAGGCAGAGAGAGGGGGAGAGACAGACTCCGAAGAAGGCTCCAGGCTCCAAGCTGTCAGCACAGAGCGGCACGAAGCCTTGAAAACTCGTGAACCGCGAGATCATAACCTGAGCGCAAGCCGGATGATTAACTGGCTAAGCCACCCAGGTGCGCCAGAAACAGCTTTAAAAAACAACTTTAAAAAGACCATGGACACATGCCAGGGCAAACACAATTCACAGAAGGGAAAGATGTACTGACAAATACAAGTACAATCATTTAAATACCATTAAATGTAGTATTTCCTACACACGCACTCCGTGCCCAGATACTGGAATGTAAGTTGGAATACAGAGTTTGGCGGCGGTTAGCTTCGGATTCCTCTCCCACTGACGTAGGAATAGGATTCTGAAACAGTTTGGGATAGAAAGGAAAAGTGTAGCAACACAGATACAGGGGGGTGGGGGGGGTAAGGTGACCCATCCATTCCAACATCCACCGCTGTCTTCATGTGTTATACCACAGTCAAAAAGACACAATGCCAAACACTAGCGAGGGTAAATGTAGCTCACACGCCAGTTCCAGATTCAACTCCTGCCGCTCACTTCCGTCACCTCGCCAGCTGCGACCTCTCTCCTTTCCCAGGGAAGTGGCTCTCCGCTCCGCACCTGCAGCGGTTGTTCTCCCAGCCCCCCACATCTCACCGGGAAGGCGCGACGCCGACGGAGGGCGGATTCCGCACACCTGGGCCGACCTCAGGAGAGGCACCCAGCGAGGCAGGCTCTATCCACGCTCACCGACTAAACCAGCCGCAGCCTAGCCAGGGGTCACAGCTCCCACCTCTCACCCCTCACAGCATCTGGCCAGCCTAGCGCTCCCTGCGCGCCGCCTGCCTGGCCGATGGGGAAGTGAAGGGTGTAGGACACACATGGCTATGGAGGGCTACCGAGCGACCGCTGAAGACAAAGCAGAGAGAATAGGCCTGGCGTGACACTGGTTCCCAGTCTACACCGTACCTTCCGGGTACAAGAAGTACCGCCGCGAGACATCTCTCGACTCACAGCCACCTCCCGCGCGTAGTCTCCACAAAGGCGTGGCGTCTCTTCAAGTTGCCGGAAGGCCCCGCGCCACCGAACCCGCTCCGCGCACCTCACTGTACTCAGCAATTGGTCAGTGCTCGGGCGAGGGGCGGGGCTTCCTCTGGACACACTGCCCTCCCTGTGCTGCGCGCCACGCGCGCGTTGGGATTGGAGGGCGCTCGGAGGCGGGGCGGGGCTTCTCCACCACTCCGTGCTCTCTGGGCACAAATGTGATTAATAAAGCTAGGTTGTGAACTCTGGTAGCAGGGGAAGGGTCACCGCTGCTTATCGCACTTCTTGCTGGGGCTAGAGAGTCTGCAGAGCGAGCTATGGACCTACTTCAGTGCTGTCCTTGAATTCCTGTTTGGGGAGCTGCTTCGCGGGTGCTTCCCGCGGAGTCAGCCGCCAATGTTTTTCAAAAAAAGCTCGTATGTGGTTTGTTTTGTCAAGCAACAGCTGACCTTAAGTGAAAACTCTAAGTACGCTACAAATTCAATAATCAATACTTAAGGAATGGTTCTAGCTACCCAACCGAAGAAAGGAGTTTTCTTTCCCTATGATTTGGGTTGGGGGCGGGGATAGGTTAGGTATCCAGAGCAGAAATTCTCAGATTTAGGAGACATTAAAATCACCAAGATTTATTGTAACAAGGGATGACTGAACTGGATTTCAGATTCTGTAGGTCTAGGGTGGTATTAGAGAACTTGTGTTTCTGACAGGTTCTCAGAAAAATTTCCTTAAAAATACAGCCCACTGACGTACTTGAGACAAGCAAAATGACCTTCCTCAAGGAGCTTAGCTGCCTCTATGTCAATACTTTGTTAGAAGTAAAAGGCAACCTTCTTAGCTTGTCATTAGCCAGACCTCCAGGATCCTGTAAGTCTTTGTTAACATATGAAAATCCTTTTGGAAACGTCCTTTTCTGTTTCCCCAAGATACATGGTAGCAATCATCCTCCAAGCATATGGCCCACTAATATATATCTGAAGGGGCTCGTAACTAAGGTTTTATTAGATAGTAGTAAGTGACCTTTTCCTAACAACAGCTAGCCCCCTTAAGGTCCTGGAAACCTTGTTTCCAAATTCCTTAGAGACTTAAGCTATCCCTAACCCCCTACCAACTTGAAAGTATATAATCACCCACTCCTCACAACCCCAGTGCAGCTCTTTCTGCTCACTTTCTGTTCCTGTGCTTCAAAAAAACCACATTTTTGTATCAAAGACATCAATATTGTTAATGCTGACCCTGTAATTCACTTTGAGAGCCACCGGCAACCCCATTTCTTAGATCCCACAAGTGAGTATACTTAGTGTCTCATCACTTTGAGAAGTAAATTTAAAAGGAAATACAATGGGAAGGGGAGCCAGGACTGAGTAGAAACAGAATTAGATCACAAGTATAACTAGGTAGGAATAGTCTGTAGTAAAAGCATCTGTTGTAGAACATACTAAAACAAGGATTTAAGCAAGTTGACAAAGTGTTAGCTAGGGGAAGAGAAAAGGATTCTTCATTGTACTCTCAAAAGTATAGTGGAAGTGGAGTTTGGTCTACTGCTCCAAAGAAGCACTTTTGTCCCTTTATAAGAACACACTGCTTTCCAATTTATCCATATTCCCCATTCATTTGCCATTGTTGCCTCAGTTTGACCATCTTATTGTGTCTATCCTTTGAATCTCTATTATATATCTCCAACTTCTCCATCCTGCTCAGCCTCATTAGGCAGTTCTCCATGCTCTCAGCCTCATTTAGGCAGTTTGACCATCTTATTGTGTCTATCCTTTGGATCTCTATTATATATCTCCAACTTCTCCATGCTGATCAGCCTCATTACACTACCTGTCTGTAATCACCACTTGAATGTCTAAGAAACTCTTCAATCTACATTTTTCTCCTCCTCAAATAAGATAATTCTCCATGTTGGTAGTGGCACTAACATTCACCCAGTATGTTGAAACCTGAGAAACTCTTCAACCTAAATTTTTCTCCTCCTCAAATAAGATAATTCTCCATCTCAGTAGTAGCACTAACATCCACCCTATATACTGAAACCTCAGATTTTTGTGAACACTTTTGTGTCTCTTATCCCAGTCCTGACTGTCCCACTTTCCATTTGTATATTTCTCAACTAACCGCTCATTCTCCACTGCCACGACCATATTCTAGGTCACTAATTTATTTTACCCAAACTACCCAGTAGCTTCTAACCAGTACAACTTTGTTTACTCTTCCCCCATCTACCCATACATAGGATCCATTCTCCATATAAACATTCTAATGATGTCTATGCTGTTCATATTAGTCTTCCTTTCAATTGCCAAATGTACTCTAAGGCCTCAGGGTGTATGGATTTGCTACTCCATTTGCCTAAAAGGCTCTAGCCTCCTTCTGCCATGTCACTTCATACATAGCTGTTATAAATTGTTCATGCTAACAGATGGGTACAAGGAGGTTTATTATATCATTCCTTATTATTCATATGTTTAAAAATAAAATTTTAAGTTTAGATTTTTTTAAAAACCAAAAAAAGACACAAAACACCCTGAACCTGATCTTAGTTTATCTGAACTCCCAAAGCTAAACCAACCTGTTCATTTTTACAGATCCTATGATCTTTTTAAGATGTTCTATTAAGCATAATTTAAACAATTATTATAATTATCATCTGGCTCCACCTCTGACTGTAAAGTAGTACCATTTCTGTCTGCCTCATCTTTATATCCCCAGCACTTAGCACAATGTCTTCCATATACAAAGCACTCAAATAAATATTTGCTATGATGAACTAATAATTATTAGATAATTATTTCTAATAATTTGAAGTCTCACAGGTACAAAGTGTTTAGGATTAGAACTCTTGTGACACCAAGGTCCATGTTTTCTCCAGTATATCATTCATAACATAGTATAATTATGAGGAATTTTCAATTAAACAAGGAGACTCAGCAAAAGTGAATTATCCATAAGATGGATAAGCCTGTGCTGGATTGGATTTTTGAACCCTACCCAGTCCTGTCTTATCAACAAATATTCAATGCCAAAACATAAAAACAAGTGGGAACATTTTTCTATTTACTCATTTATTATCAGAATTTTTGGCCTAGTTCTTGTTTTGCAGATATCTGTGGTTTTCACTCTGCTTACAAGTATCCTAAGGATTCCATGAAAGGGTCATGGAGTCTGTTGAGGGCAAGAGTCACAACAAGGATCTCTCCTGTTCCACCAGGGGAGCTCTACTTTCCTCTCTTTCAAAAATAGGGTGAGATTTGACTTTAAAAATATGGGGGAGGGAGGAATGTTTGAAATCTACTAGTCTAGTCTATATCCTTTTCTAGCCTAGTAGTTATGAGTACACTGGGCTGCAGGTAAAGACAAGATTTGAATGTGAAAAAATGAAACTGTAAATGTATTAGATTAAACCTGATCAAAATTCATTTATAATTGGGGTGGGCAGAGTGGTTCTAACTATGACTCAAAATTCACTAATCAAATAGAAAAGATTGATAAATTCAACTACGTAAAAGCTTTAATTTATGCATAGCAAAAACCACATGCTAGTAAAAGACAAATGACACAATAGGAAGACTAATTGATACTCCTCTCATATACAAAGAATACTGCCCGAAATTATAAATTGCTCTTGGAAGTCAGGAAAAAATTACCAACAACCCAACAGAATACAGGCAAAAGACATAAAGTGTTCACAGGAAAAGAGACACAAATGGCCTTTATACCTATGAAATATGTGGCACCTCAATAGTGAGAAATGTAAATTAAAACTCCACACCTAAAATATTGGCTGAAATCTAAATAGCTGACAAAACACATTAGGGCAAAGGCATTCTCATAAATTGCTAATAGAAGTACAAAATCATGGCACCCCTGTCAAAGGGAATTTGGTAATATTTTCCAAAATTACAAGTGCATTTCTCTTTTAAGGTAGTAATTTCACTGGTGGGAATTATGTCTCCAGATATACCTGCACATACATGAACTGATATGTATGGAAGGATTGCTACTGCAGCATTATTTGCAATAGTAAAAGACTAGAAATAACCGACATACTCATTTACATAAAATAGACTATTAAATAACTTATGGTATACATTCACAATGATCTCTGGCATATATTAAATTAAAAGGAGCAATGGACAGAATAGGGTTCATAGTGCATTGCCTTTCTAGTGTATGAAAGCAGAGAAGATGTATATTTGTATTGCTTGTGCCTGCATGAAGAAATGCTAGAAATATAGAAGAAAAAAATTAACTTGATATGGAGTTTTATTCTGTAGGGAGGAGAAGAGCCAGGTAATTGGCATGAGAAGAATAAGACTTATGCAGCATCTCTACCTTTTTATACTGTTTTGATTTTTTTAGATTTATTTATTTTTGAGAGAGAGAGCACAAGCAGGGAAGGGGCTGGGGTGGGGGGGGTACAGAAGATCCAAAGTGGGCCCGGCACTGACAGTAGTGAGCCCGTTGCAGGGCTCAAACCCATGAACATTGAGATCATGACCTGAGCTGAAGCTGGACATTCAACCAACTGAAGCATCCAGGCGCCCTTACACTGTTTTGATTTTTGAACTAAACATATACTCATTCAAAAAATATAGATTGAAGAAATTAAGAAAAAGGTGCACTATATTCTAGAGTGATGATGGTGGCACAACTATAAATAGAGAGAAAACCACTGAATAGTACACTTTAAAGGGTGAATTTTAGGGTATTTGTCTTATATCTCAATAAAACAGTTATTTTTAAAAATGTGGTCAGGGATTGGTAGCATCAGCATCATCTGGGGAATTGTTAGAAATGCAAATTTGGGGGCCCTAATCTAGACCTAGACCAACTAAATGAGAAATTTTATGGGTGGAGGCTGGCAATCTATTCTGACATGCCCTCCAAGTGATTCTGAAGCATACTCAACTTTGAGACCTCTCGACTAGATACAGTGGTAGAATTAACATGTTCTTGCACAATAGTAATCTGAAAGCATCTTACTACTACATCCATGCACTCAGGATGAGAAGAGAAGCCCTTCTCAAGCTGTTTAAAATCATGAACAACAATAATGTCAATTATCATAATGATATCTAACATATTTGTTCAGGCACTGTATTATTAATGCCTTTACATGAAATGAATATGTGTCTAACCTCCTACATTAGGACATAACTAGATACATAGTAAGTGCTCAAAAGCTGTTAGCTATTACTTTATTTGCCTAAGATTTATTATTATTATTATTTTAGAATTTATTATTCATCTTAGATCATCTTCTTTAGCATCTCTTTTTCCAGTTTTATTAAGATATAATTGACATGCAGAACTGTATAAGTTTAAGGTGTATAGCATACTAATTTGACTTACATATATTCTAAAATGATTACCACAGTAAATTTAATGTCAATCATCTCATATAGATGTAAAAGGAAAAAGAAAAAATTGGTTTTTTTTCTTTATGGTGAGAACTCAGGATCTACTGTTTTAAAAACTTTCAAAATGCATCTCTAGTATTTATTTGCCTTATAACTGAAAATTTGCATCTTTTGACCACCTTCATCCAATTCTTTCTCTTCTCACCCTCTACCTCTGTAACCACAAATCTGATCTATTTTTCTATGAGATTTGGGTTCCTTTTTAATATTACACATAAAAGTGAGATCATACAGTATGATCGTTCTCTTCTTACTTATCTGTTAAATATTCCCTCAAGATCCATCCATGTTGTTACAAATGGCAAGATTTTCTTTTTTATGTGACTGAATAGTATTTCATATATACATACATACACACACACTATACAGTATATATTCCATATATATTCCAATAGTCTATATATACACCATATGTATGTGTATGTATATACCATATCCACCATATCTTTTTTATCTATTCACCGTTGTACACTGCCTGAGATTGTTCCCATTTTTTGGCTATTGTAAATAATGCTGCAGTGAACATGGAAGTGGAAATATCTTTGACATAATGATTTCATTTTCTAGATACACAGTAGTAGAATTGCTACATTATGTGGTATTTTCATTTTTCATTTTTTGAGGCACTTCCATACTATTTTCCACAGTGGTTGTACCAATTTACACTCTCACAATAGTGCATAAGAGTTCTCTTTTCTTCACATCCTTGGCAGCACTTGTTATCTCTTGATAATTTGGTGATAGCCATTCGACCAGGTATAAGGTAATATCTCATTGTTGTTTTACTTTTAACTTCCCTAATGATTAGTGATGCTTTGTACCATGTCATGTATTTGCTGGTCATTCACATATCTTCTTTGGAAAAACATCTGTGTCTTTTGCCTATTTTAAATTGGATTGTTTATATTATTTTGCTGTTGAATTGAATGAATTCTCTATATATTTTGGATATTAACTCCTTATTAGAATATGATTTGAACATATTATTTTCTATTCTGTAGGTTGTTGTCTTTTAATTTTGTTAGTTTTTTTTTTTTGCTCTGCAGAGGCTTTTTAGTTTGATGTTGTCCCACTTGTTTACTTTTCAGTTTGTCACTTGTGCTTTAGATGTCAGATCCAAAAAAATCACTGTCGAAACCCTTATGAAAGAGTTTTTCCCCTAAGTATTCTTTTAGAAGTTTTATGGTTTCCAGTCTTGCATCTAAATTGTTAATTCTTTCTGAGTTATTTTTGTGAGAACTGTAGGATAGGGATCTAGTTCATTCTTTTATGTGCAAATATCCAATTTTCTCATGAGTATTTATTTAAGAGAATGTCTTCTTTGCATTGAATATTCTAGGCTTCTTTATCAAATATTAGTTGTCAAATATTAGTAGACTGTTTGTATGCCAGTACCATATTATTTTGATTGCTATAGCTTTATAATACAGCTCAAAATCAGAACATGTGATGCCTCCTACTTTATTCTTTTTTCTCAAGAGTGCTTTGGGTATTTGTGGTCTTTTATAGTTCCATATAAATTTTAGGATTGTTTCTTCCACTTCTGTTTAAAAATTCCATTGGAATCCTTATAAGAATTGCATTAAATATAGATGGCTTTATATAGTATAGAAATTTAACAATATTAATTCTTATAATCCATGAACGGGGATACTTTTCCATTTATTTGTGTCTTCTTCGAAGTGTCTTTCATTGATATCTTGTATTCTTCGTCGTTGTGTATTCTTTCACATCCTTGATTAAATTCATTCTAAGTATTGTGTTGTTTCTGTATTGTATATAGGATTGTTTTTGCTATTATAATTTAGATCATTTTATTTATTTCTTTTTCATATAATTTGTTCTATATACTTAGAAGTGTTACTGATTTTTGCATGCTATATTTTGTATCCTGCAACTTTACTGAATATATTGATTAGATCTAACAGTTTTTTGGTAGCATCTTTAGGCTTTTCTACATATAATATCATGTCATCTGCAAACAGTGGCAATTTTATTTCTTCCTTTCCCATTTTGATGCTTTTTTTTTTCTTGCTGATTGCTCTAGCTAGTACTTCCAGTAGTATGTTGAATAAAGGAAAAGATTTCAGCCTTTCACCATTGAGTATGTTAGCTGTGGGCTTGTTGTATTATAGCCTTGGTTTGTTGAAGTCCATTCCTTCTATAACTAATTTGTGAAAAGATTTTTTTTTATCATGAACGACTTTTTTATTTAGTAGGCTTCACGACCAGCCCAGAGCTTGAGTTCATGACCCTGAGATCAAGACCTGAGCTGAGATCAAGAATTGGATGCTTCACTAAGTCACTCAGGCACGCTTATCATGAATGGTTGTTGAATTTTACCAAATACTTTTCTTACATCTATTAAAGTGATTAATGGTATTCTCCTTTCATTCTATTAATGTGATATATCACATTTATTAATTTGCATATGTTGGGTCATTTTTGCATCCCAGAGATAAATCCCACTTGATCAAGCTGAATAATCCATTTAATGTGCTGCTGAATTCAGATTGTTAGTATTTTACTGAGAAATTTTACATGTACATTCATCAGAGATATTTTCTGATAGTCTTCTTAAAGTGTTCTTTTCTGGCTTTGATAGGAGAGTAATGCTGACCTTATTAATGGGTTTGGGAGTGCTCTCTCCTAGTTTTTGGAAGAGTTTGAGAATGACTACTGTTAATTTAAATGTTTGGTAAAATTCACGAATTAAGCCATGTACTCCTATGGTTTTCTTTACTGGGAGATTTTTAATTACTGATTCAATTTCCTTACTAGTAATTTGTCTGTTTCAAAATTCTATTTCTTGGTAGGTTTTACCAAATTTGGTAAACTTGTAGGTAGTATGTTCTAAGAATTTCTCCATTTCTTTTAGGTTGTACAGTTTATTGCCACATAGTGGTTCAGAGTAGCACTTTATGATCCTTGTATTTCAGTATGGTGTGTTGTTTTGTATCCTCTTTCATTATAATTTTGATTTGGGTCCTCTTTCTTTTGTCAATTTTAGCTAAAGTTTTGTCAATTCTGTATATCTTCTCAAAGGACCAACTCTTGGTTTTCTTTATCTTTTCTGTTTATATGTGTGTTTGTATGTATCTGTGTGTTCTTTACTTCCTTTATTCCCATTCTAGTCTTTATTATTTCCTTCTACTAACTTTGTACTTGTTAGTTCTTTTTTAGTTCCTTGGGTCACAGAAATAGGTTATTTATATGAGATTTTCTCATTTTTAAAGGCTTTACAAGTTTTGTTTATTTAAGTAATCCCTACACCCCATGTGGGGCTCAAACTCACAACTCCAAAATCAAGAGTCACATCCCGTATTCTAGGCCATTTTGCTGTTTGGCAGACAGCAAATTTAAACTCACTGTGCTGTCTCTCTAGCCACACCCTTTTCCCATGTGATTGCCCTTGCCCCTTCAGGAGGTGGAATCTAAAGCCCTGCCTCTTGCATCTAAGAGAGAGATATGCCTTCCTCATACCTGCGACCTCAGCTGGCAGTCAGCCACCCACCAGAGACAGCTGTGTGGCTGATCAGAGGCTGACCATGGGTGCATGGGGTGAAGAGGTGAGAGTAGAACTACCAAAGCAAACCCAACCACAAATTACAACCATGTGATCATTAGCACATGCAGAGTCTCTCAAAATATATATTTGCCTGTAGCCGCACAAGCCTCTCTGGATTGCAGTCACAGCAAGGAAATGGCACCCGTGACCTCCGAGTCCTCATTCCGAAAACCTTCCGGGCGGGAGGCGCCGAAGCGATGCCGGATTACTCCGCACGGAAAAGGGACCGTGGCCACGGCGTTCCCCTGGTGCGGCAGCCTCGGCAGCACTGACGTCCAGAGGCACCGCCGAAGCCGGGTACCCGGAGATGGTGGGCACTGGAAGCCAAACGCTAATGATGGTCGGCACCGCGCCATTTGCCCTCAACTCAGCCCTCCGGGTGGAGCGCAGCAATGCCAGCGGATTGTTTCCTGGCGCATCCCGGGCTAGGCCCTAACACTAGCCCTAGCCCTCGACCACCACTAACCCTAGCCCCGCCCCTCGGGTTCCCCAGAAGCCTCCACCGAGGCCCGCCCGAGGCAAGGGTTCTCACTTCAGCCCTCCTGGGAGATGGCGGGACTGGTGCCGCTTCGGCCCTGGCCTCTCCCCCGAACGCAGCCCCAAACCTAGCCACGCTTCGGGGCCGGGGGGGGGGGGGTCCCCCTTCCC
>NW_027530628.1:516404-529168 GCF_008692635.1 Crocuta crocuta
CGGTCCTCATTCCAATAAACGAACGGGCATGAGGCTCAGAATCGGTGCCGGATTCCTCGACACTGAAAGGGCACCACGACCACGACGCTCGCCGGCTGCGTCAGCCTCGGCAGCACGGCCATCCCGAGGCACCACTGAAGCCACGTCCCCGAAGATGGCGGGCCCTGTACGCCAATGCTAAGGCTGGACACTAATGCGCCATGCGTCTCAATTCAGCCATCCGCGTGCAGCACAGCCAGGGGACTGGGTCCGGGAGCGGCCCGGGCTAGGGCCTAACCCTAGCCCTCACACTGGACCACCCTATAAACCTAGTCCCGCCCCTCGGGGTCCCCAGAAGCCTGCACCGAGGCCTGCAGCGGGCATGGGTTCACACTTCAGCCCTCACGGGAGAGGGCAAAACTGGTGCTGCTTCGGCCCTAACCCTACCGCGCCTCGGGCCCCATGGGTTCGGTCCTCATTTGGAAAACCGAATGGGCATGAGGCTCAGAATCGGTGCCGGCTTCCTCTGCACGTTAAGGGGACCATGGCCACGGCCTACGCCTTGCACGGCAGCCTCGGCAGCACCGCTGCTGGAGACGCCCCGAAGTAGGGTCCGCCGAGGTGGCGGGCCCTGGAAGCCAAACGCTAAGGTTGGCCGGCACCGCGCCATGCGCCCTAAACTCAGCCCGCCGGGTGGAGCGCGGCAATGCCCGCGGATTGGGTCCTGGCTCGTGCCGGGCTCGGTCCTCACCCTAGCCCTAGCCCTCGACCACACACTAACACTAGCTCCGCCCCTCTGGCTCCCCAGGAGCCTGCAACGAGGCCCGCCCCGGACATGGGTTCTCACGTCAGCCCTCCCGGGAGATGGCGGGACTGGTGCCGCTTCGGCCCTGGCCGCTCCCGCGACGCCGGCCTAACCCTAGCCGCGACTCAGGCCCATTGAAGAGCCGGGTCCTCATTGCGAAAACCGTCCGGGCCTGAGGCTTCGAAGCGATGCCGGATTCCTCGGCATGGAAAAGGGATCTCGGCCACGTGGTTCGTCGGGGGCGGCAGCCTTGGCAGCACGGCCGTCGGGAGGCACCCCCGAAGCCGGGTCCACGGAGGTGGCGGGCCCTGGAAACCAAACGCTAAGGCCGGCCGGCACCGCGCCATGCGCCCTCCACACAGCCCTCCGGGTGGAGCGCGGCACTGCCGCGGATTGGTTCCGGGCGTGTGCCGTCTCGGTCCTAACCCTCGCCCTAGCCCGCCACCACCCACTAACCCTCGCCGCGACCCTCGAGCTCCCCAGAGGCCTCCATCGAGGGCCGCCCCGGGCATGGATTCTCACTTCCGCCCTCCTAGACCTAGACCAAGACCTCATCCACCACTCTAACCCTAGCCCGGCCTCTCGGGGTCCCCAGAAGCCTACACGGAGGCCCGCCCCGGGCATGGATTCTCACTAGCGCCCTCCCGGGAGATGGCGGGTCTGATGCCGCTTGGTCCCTGGCCCCTCCCCGAGACGCCGCCCTAACCCTCCCCGTGCCTCGGGCCCCGTGGGGGGCCAGGTTCTCATTCCGAAAACCGTAGGGGCCTGAGGTTCTGAAGGGGGGCCGGCTTCCTCTGCACGGAAAGGGGACCATGGCCACGGCATTCGCCGAGCGCGGCAGCCTCGGCAGCTCCGCCGTCAGGTGGCACCCCCAAAGCCGGGTCCCCAGAGGTGGCGGGCCCAGGACAGCCAACGCTAAGGTTGGCCGGCACCGCGCCATGCGCCCTCAACTCAGCCCGCCGGGTGGAGCGCGGCAATGCCCGCGGATTGGGTCCTGGCTCCTGCGGGCTCGGTCCTCACCCTAGCCCTAGCCCTAGCCCTCGACCACACACTAACACTAGCTCCGCCCCTCTGGCTCCCCAGGAGCCTGCAACGAGGCCCGCCCCGGACATGGGTTCTCACGTCAGCCCTCCCGGGAGATGGCGGGACTGGTGCCGCTTCGGTCCTGGCCGCTCCCGCGACGCCGCCCTAACCCTCCCCCGCCTCGGCCCCGTGGGGGGCCAGGTTCTCATTCCGAAAACCGTAGGGGCCTGAGGTTCTGAAGGGGGGCCGGCTTCCTCCGCACGGAAAGGGGACCATGGCCACGGCATTCGCCGTGCGCGGCAGCCTCGGCAGCACCGCTGTCGGAGGCGCCCCGGAAGCAGGGTCCGCCGAGGAAGCGGGCCCTGGAAGCCAAACGCTGAGGCTGGCCGGCACCGCGCCATGCGCCCTCAACTCAGCCCTCCCGGGAGAGAGCGGCACTGCCGGCGGATTGGGTCCTGGCGCGTCGCGGGCTCGGCCCTAAACCTAGCCCTAGCCCTAGCCCACCCACTCACACTAGCTCCGCCCCTCTGGCTCGCCAGAAGCCTGCAACGAGGCCCGCCCCGGGCAGGAGTTCTCACTTCAGGCCTCCCGGGAGATGGCGGGACTGGTGCCGCTTCGGCCCTGGCCGCTCCCATGGACGCCGCCCTAACCCTAGCCTCTCCTCGGATCTCATGGGTGACCGGGTGTTCATTCTGAAAACCGTAGGAGACTTAGGCTCAGAAGCACTGCTGAATTCCTCGGCACGGAAAGGGGACCATGACCACGGCATTCGCCGTGCGCGGTAGCCTCGTCAGCACCGCTGCTGGAGGCGCCCCCGAAGCAGGGTCCGCCGAGGTGGCGGGCCCTGGAAGCCAAACGCTAAGGTTGGCCGGCACCGCGCCATGCGCCCTAATCTCAGCCCTCAGGGTGGGGGGCAGCAATGCCGGCGGAGTGGGTCCTGGCGCGTCCAGGGCTCGGGCCCTAATCCAGCCCAAGACCTCGTCCACCACTCTAACCCTAGCCCGGCCTCTCGGGCTCCCCAGATGCCTCCACCGAGGCCCGCCCCGGGCATGGGTTCTCACATCAGCCCTCCTGGGAGATGCCGGGCCTTCTGCCCCTTCGGACCTGGTCGCTCCCCAGGTCGCCCCCCTAACCCTAGACGCACCTCGGGCCCCATGGGGGGCCGGATCCTCATTCCGAAAACCGAACGGGCATGAGGTTCCGAAGTGGTGCCGGATTCCTCGGCACGCATAGGGGACCATGGCCACGGCGTTCGCCGGGCGCGGCATCCTGGGCAGCACGGCCGTCCGGAGACAGCCCCAAGCCGCTTCTCCCGAGGTGGCGGGCAAGGACGGCAGACGCTAAGGTTGGCCGGCACGGCGCCTTGGGCACTCAACTCAGCCCTCTGGCGGGAGTGCGGTAATGCTCGTGGATTGGGTCCTGGCTCGTGCCGGGCTTGGTCCTCTCCTAGCCCTAGCCCTAGCCCACCCACTCACACTAGCTCTGCTCCTCTGGCTCCCCAGAAACCTGCAACGAGGCCCGCCCCGGGCATGGATTCTCACGTCAGCCCTGACAGGAGACGGCGGGCCTGGTGCCGCTTCGTCCCTTGCCCTTCCTCGAGACGCCGCCCTAACCCTCCCCCGCCTCGGGCCCCGTGGGGGGCCAGGGTCACATTCCGAGAACCCTACGGGCCTGAGGTTCTGAAGGGGGGCCGCCTTCCTCTGCACGGAAAGGGGACCAGGGCTACGGCGTTCGCCGTGCGTGGCGGCCTCGGCAGCTCCGCCGTCAGGTGGTACCCCTGAAGCCGGGTCCCCAGAGGTGGCGGGCCCAGGACGGCCAACGCTAAGGTTGGCCGGCACCGCGCCATGCGCCCTCCACTCAGCCCTCCGGGTGGGGGGCAGCAATGCCGGCGGAGTGGGTCCTGGCGCGTCCAGGGCTCGGGCCCTAATCCAGCCCAAGACCTCGTCCACCACTCTAACCCTAGCCCGGCCTCTCGAGCTCCCCAGCAGCCTCCACCGAGGCCCGCCCCGGGCATGGGATCTCATTGCAGCCCTCCCGGGAGATGGCGGGACAGGTGATGCTTCGGCACTGGCCGCTCCCCGGACGCCGCCCTAACCCTAGCCGCTCCAAGGGTTTCATGGGGGGCCGTGTCCTCATTCCGAAAACCGTAGGAGCCTGAGGCTCGGAAGCGATGCTGAACTCCTCGGCATGGAAAGGGGACCGTGGCCACGGCATTCGTCGGGCGCGGCAGCCTCGGCAGCACGGCCGTCAGGTGGCACCCCCGAAGCCGGGTCCACGGAGGTGGCGGGCCCAGGACGGCAAACGCTAAGGCTGGCCGGCACCGCGCCATGCGCCCTCAACTCAGACCTCTGCGCATTGGTTCCGGGCGTGTGCCGTCTCGGTCCTAACCCTCGCCCTAGCCCGCCACCACCCACTAACCCTCGCCGCGACCCTCGAGCTCCCCAGAGGCCTCCATCGAGGGCCGCCCCGGGCATGGATTCTCACTTCCGCCCTCCTAGACCTAGACCAAGACCTCATCCACCACTCTAACCCTAGCCCGGCCTCTCGGGGTCCCCAGAAGCCTACACGGAGGCCCGCCCCGGGCATGGATTCTCACTAGCGCCCTCCCGGGAGATGGCGGGTCTGATGCCGCTTGGTCCCTGGCCCCTCCCCGAGACGCCGCCCTAACCCTCCCCGTGCCTCGGGCCCCGTGGGGGGCCAGGTTCTCATTCCGAAAACCGTAGGGGCCTGAGGTTCTGAAGGGGGGCCGGCTTCCTCCGCACNGGACTGGTGCCGCTTCGGCCTCAGCCGCTTTCCAGGACGCTGCCCCAACCCTAGCCGCGCTTCGGGCCCCAAGGGGCCTGGTCCTCATTCCGATAATGGAACGGGCATGAGGCTCAGAATCGGTGCCGGATTCCTTGGCACGGAANCTCCGCACGGAAAGGGGACCAGGGCCACGGCATTCGCCGTGCGTGGCAGCCTCGGCAGCACCGCCGTCAGGTGGCACCCCCGAAGCCGGGTCCCCGGAGGTGGGAGGCCCAGGACGGCAAACGCTAAGGCTGGCCGGCATCGCGCCATGCGCCCTCAACTCAGCCCTCAGGGTGGGGCGCGGCAACGCTGGCGGAGTGGGTCCTGGCGCGTCCAGGGCTCGGGCCCTAAACCATCCCAAGACATCGACCAGCACTCGAGCCCTAGCCCGGCCTCTCGGGCTCCCCAGATGCCTCCACCGAGGCCCGCCCCGGGCATGGGTTCTCACATCAGCCCTCCTGGGAGATGCCGGGCCTTCTGCCCCTTCGGACCTGGTCGCTCCCCAGGTCGCCCCCCTAACCCTAGACGCACCTCGGGCCCCATGGGGGGCCGGATCCTCATTCCGAAAACCGAACGGGCATGAGGTTCCGAAGTGGTGCCGGATTCCTCGGCACGCATAGGGGACCATGGCCACGGCGTTCGCCGGGCGCGGCATCCTGGGCAGCACGGCCGTCCGGAGACAGCCCCAAGCCGCTTCTCCCGAGGTGGCGGGCAAGGACGGCAGACGCTAAGGTTGGCCGGCACGGCGCCTTGGGCACTCAACTCAGCCCTCTGGCGGGAGTGCGGTAATGCTCGTGGATTGGGTCCTGGCTCGTGCCGGGCTTGGTCCTCTCCTAGCCCTAGCCCTAGCCCACCCACTCACACTAGCTCTGCCCCTCTGGCTCGCCAGAAACCTGCAACGAGGCCCGCCCCGGGCATGAGTTTTCACTTCAGGCCTCCCGGGAGATGGCGGGACTGGTGCCGCTTCGGCCCTGGCCACACCTCGGGCCCCATGAGGAGCGGGGTCCTCATTCCGAAAACCGTCCGGGCCTGAGGCTCGAAGCGATGCCGGATTCCTCGGTACGGAAAAGGCACCGAGGCCACGGCCGTCGTCGGGGGTGGCAGCCTCGGCAGCACCGCCGTGCGGAGGCACACCCGAAGCCGGGTTTCCCGGGGTTGCGGGCCCAGGACGGCAAACGCTAATGTTGGCGGCACCGCGCCATACGCACTCAACTCAGCCCTCCGGGTGGTGCGCGGCATTGCCGGCGCATTGGTACCTGGCTCTTGCCGGCTTTGCCCTCACCCTAGCCCTAGCCCTCCACCAGGCCCTAACCCTAGCTGCGTCCCTCGGATTCCCCAGAAACCTCCAGCGAGGCACGCCACGGGAATGGGTTCTCACTTCAGCCCTCCTGGGAGATGGCAGGACTGGTGCCGCTTCGGCCTCAGCCGCTTTCCAGGACGCTGCCCCAACCCTAGCCGCGCTTCGGGCCCCAAGGGGCCTGGTCCTCATTCCGATAATGGAACGGGCATGAGGCTCAGAATCGGTGCCGGATTCCTTGGCACGGAAAGTGGACCACGGCCACAATGCTCGCCGGCTGTGTCAGTCTCGGCAGCAAGGCCGTCCGGAGGCCCTCCCAAAGCCGGATCCGCCGAGGCCGCGGATCCTGGACGGCAAATTCTAAGGCTAACCAGCATCGCGCCATGGGCCCTCAACTTAGCCCTCAGGGGAGGAGCGCAGCACTAAGGGCGGATTGGGTGCTGGCGCGTCCCAGTCTCGGGCCCTAACCCTAGCCTTAGGCCTCGACCACCCACTAACCCTACCCCGCCCCTTGGCTCCCCAGAAGGCAGCACTGAGGCCCGCCTCATGCATAGGTTCTCATTTCAGCCCTCACAGGAGATGGCGCAATAGTGTCGATTGCGCCCGGCCTCTCCCTCGGCCGCCGCCCTAAACTGGCCGCGACTCTGGCCCCTTGAGGAGCCGGGTCCTCATTCCGAAAATCGTCCGGGCCGGAGGCTCCGAAGCGTTGACGGATTCCTCGGCACGGAAAGGGGACCACGAGCACGACGCTCGCCGGCTGCGTCAGCCTCGGCAGCAAGGCCGTGCGGAGGTCCCCCCAAAGCCGCGTCCCCCGAGGTGGTGGGCCCTGGAAGCGAAAGGCTAAGGCTGGCCAATACCGCGCCGTGCGCCCTCAACACAGCCTTCTGGGTGGAGTGCGGCAATGCCGGTAAAATGGTTCCTGGTGGGTCCCGGGTTAGGCCCTATCACTAGCCCTAGCCCTCGACCACCCCTAACCCTAACCCACCCCTCGGGCACCCCAGAGTCCTGCACCGAGACGTGCCCCGGGCATGGGTTCTCAATTCAGCCCTCCCGGGAGATGTTGGGACTGGTGGCGCTTCGGTCCTGGCCGCTCCCCCGGACGCCGCCCTAACCCGAGCCGCGCCTCGGGCCCCATGAGGAGCAGGGTCCTCATTCCGAAAACCGTCCGGGCCGTAGGCTCCGAAGCGATGCCGGACTCTTCGGCACGGAATAGGGACCGTGGCCACGGCGATCGCCGGGGGTGGCAGCCTCGGCAGCACCGCCTTGCAGAGGCACTCCTGTAACGGGTCCCCCGAAATAGCGGACCCTGGACGGCAAACACTAAGACTAGCCAGCACCGCGCCACGCGCCCTCAACTCAGCCCTCCGGGTTGAGCGCAGCACTGGCGGCGGATTGGTACCTGTCTCTAGCCGGCTTTGCCCTCACCCTATCCCTAGCCCTCCACCAGCCCCTAACCCTAGCTGCATCCCTCGGGTTTCCCAGAAACTTCCAGCGAGGCACGCCACGGGAATGGGTTCTCACTTCAGCCCTCCCGGGAGATGGCGGGACTGGTGCCGCTTGGGCACTAGCCGCTCCCCAGGACGCTGCCCCAAACCCAGCCTCGCTTCGGGACCCAAGGGGCCGGGTCCTCATTCCGATAACCGAACGGGCATGAGGCTCAGAATCAGTGCTGGATTCCTTGGCACGGAATGGGGACCACCGCCACGACGCTCGCCGGCTGCGTCAGTCTCGACAGTAAGGCCGTCAGGAGGCCCCCCCAAAGCCGGATACACCGAGGCGGCGGGTCCTGGACGGCAAACTCTAAGGCTAGCCAGCACCGCGCCATGGGCCCTCAACTTAGCCCTCAGGGGAGGAGCGCAGCACTAAGGGCGGGTTGGGTCCTGGCACGTCCCAGGCTCGGGCCCTAACTCTAGTCTTAGGCCTCGACCACCCATAACCCTACCCCACCCCTCTGGCTCCCCAGAAGGCAGCACTGAGGCTCGCTGCATGCATAGGTTCTCATTTCAGCCCTCACAGGAGATGGCGCGACTGGTGCCGCTTGCGCCTGGCCGCTCCCTCGGACGCCGCCCTAAACTGGCCGCAACTCTGGCCCCTTGAGGAGCCGGGTCCTCATTCCGAAAATCGTCCGGGCTGGAGGCTTCGAAGCGATGACGGATTCCTCCGCACGGAAAGGGGACCACGAGCACGACGCTTGCCGGCTGCGTCAGCCTCGGCAGCAAGGCCGTGCGGAGGCAACCCAGAGCCAGGTCCCCAGAGATGGTGAACCTGGAAGCCAAAGGCTAAGGCTGGTCGATACCGGGCCGTGCGCCCTCAACCCATCCCTCCAGATGGAGGGCGGCAATGCCGGCGGATTAGTTCATGGTGCGTCCCGGGCTAGGCCCTAACAGTAGCCCTACCCCTCGACCACCCCTAGCACTAGCCCCGCCCCTCCGTCTTCCCAGAAGCCTGCACCGAGACGTGTCCCGGGCATGGGTTCTCACTTCAGCCCTGCCGGGAGATGGCGGGAGTGGTGCCGCTTCGGCCCTGGCCGCTTCCCCTGACGCCTTCCTAACCCTAGCCGCGCTTCGGGCCCCAAGAGGAGCGGGGTCCTCATTCCGAAAACCGTCCGGGCCGGAGGCTCCAAAGCGATGCCGAATTCCTCGGCACGGAAAAGGGACCGTGGCCACGGCGTTCGCCGGGGTTGGCAGCCTCGGCAGCACCGCTTTGCGGAGGCACCCCCGTAGCCGGGTCCCCGGAAATAGCGGCCCTGGACGGCAAACGCTAAGGCTAGCCAGCACCGCGCCATGCGCCCTCAACTCAGCCCTCTGGGTGGAGCGCGGCATTGCCGGCCGATTGGTACCTGGCTCTTGCCATCTCGTCCCTCACCCTAGCCCTAGCCCTCCACCACCCCCTAACCCTAGCTGCATCCCTCGGATTCCCCAGAAACCTCCAGCGAGGCCCGCCACGGGAATGGGTTCTCACTTCAGCACTCCCGGGAGATGGCTGGACTGGCGCCGCTTCGGCCCTGGCCGCTCCCCCGGACGCCCCCCAAACCCTAGCGCGTCTCGGGCCCCATGGGGGCCCGAGTCCTCATTCCGAAAACAGTTTGGTTCGAAGGCTCCGATGCGATGCCGGATTCCTTGACACGGAAAAGGGACCATGGCCACGGCGTTCGCCGAGGGCCGCAGCCTCAATAGCACAGCCGTCCGGAGGCACCCCCGGATCCAGGGTCCTGGATCCCCCGAGATGGCGGGTCCTGGACGGCAAAAGCTAAGGCTATAGGACACAAGCCATGCGCCCTCAACTCAGCCCTCCGGGTGGAGCGCGGCACAGCCGGCGGATTGGTTCCGGGCGTGCGCTTTCTCGGCCCTAACCCTCGCCCTAGCCCTCCACCACCCCCTAATCCTAGCCGCGTCCCTCGGGCTCCCCAGAAGCCTCCACCGAGGCCCGCCCCGGCCATGGATTCTCACTTCAGCCCTCCCGGGAGATGGCGGGCCTGATGCCGCTTGGTCCCTGGCCTCTCCCCGAGACGCCGCCCTAAGCCTACCCCGCCTCGGGCCCCATGGGGGGCCGGGTTCTCTTTCCATAAACCGTACCGGCCTGAGGTTCTGAAGGGGGACCGGCTTCTCTGCACGTAAAGGGGACCATGGCCACGGCATTCGCCGTGCGAGGCAGCCTTGGCAGCACCGCTGCCGGAGGCGCCCCTGAAGCAGGGTCCCCCGAGGTGGCGGGACCTGGAAGCCAAACGCTAAAGCCGGCCGGCACCGCGCCATGCTCCCTCAACTCAGCCCTCCGGGAAGAGCGCGGCATTGCCGGCGGAGTGGGTCCTGTCGCGTCCCGGGCTCGGTCCCTATCCCTTGCCCTCGACCAATCCTAACCGTAGCCCCACCCCTCAGGCTCCCCAGAAGCCTGCACTGAGGCCCACCCAGGGGGCATGGGTTCTCACTTCAGCCCTCCCGGGAGATGGCTGGACTGGTGCCGCTTTGGCCCTGGCCTCTCCCCCGGAGGCCGTGCTAACCCTAGCAGCGCCTTGGGACCCATGGGGGGCCGGGCCCTCGTTCCGAAAACCACACAGTCCTGAGGCTCAGAAGCGATGCCGGATTCCCTGTGATATCCCTGTGATAATGAATCAGTTTGGGAAGAACGATACTGCTGGCGAGGGAGAACTCTTCCTCCTCCCTCAAGGCCTTAAACCTGGTCTAAGAACTACATTTACGGGAGACATATTAAAAGGAGGGAAACCCCAGTGTTTTAATACGTGCACACAGAGATCCAATGATGAAATTGGTCCTAAAGAATGACCAAGGTAGGGGGTGCTTGGGTGGCTCAGTCCGTTAAGTGTCTGACTTCAGCTCAGGTCATGATCTCATGGTTCATGAGTTCAAGCCCCGCATCGGGCTCTGTGCTGACAGCTAGCTCGGCGCCTGGAGCCTGCTTCAGATTCTGTATTTCCCTCTCTCTGTGACCCTCCCCTGCTCATGCTGTCTCTCTCTCAGAAATAAATGAAACATTAAAAATTTTTAAAAAAAGAATTACTAAGGTAGGAAAGCTTTACACATTTTCGACAAAGAGACAGTAAATTTGTGAAGAATTTAAAGAATAAGGAAAGCCGGTGTTTGGGAGCTTCTATTAGAAGGTATTCTAAGAGAATTTGGGCTGAAGTAGTAGAATAGTAAAAAAAAAAATGAAGAAACCTTATTTTTACACTTTTCTTAGCATTACGGTCCTTATTTCTGGTGATAAAGATATCTTTTTATTTCTTAGCATAAGGAGGATGTTTTTCCTATGGGAGATTGTTCTCTGCTTTCAGGGGCACAGAGTCTGACTGTTCTTTCACTGGTTGTTTCTTAAGTAACTTTTATTTAAAATACTCAGTGTGCCAAAGTGGCACATTTGGAGGCAGCCTGTCCTTGTCCCTCCAGTACAAATTTATCTTTAGCTTAACATGGATACATACAGTTCCACAGAAAACGAACTGTGTATATATGGGTTGTAATGCATGCATAGATTTTTGTTTCCATTGTTTGCTGAGCACATTTAGCTACCAGAGAGATGGTTTCTTTTAAAGTCTATTTCTTTTGAGAGAGAGAGAGAAAGAGCAGGGGGGATGGGCAGAGCGAGAGGGAGAGAGAAAACCGTCCGGGCCTGAGGGCCCGAAGCGGTGCTTGATTCCTCCGCACGGAAAGGAGACCCTGGCCACTACGTTGGTCGCGCGCGGCAACCTCGGCACCACGGCCGTCTGGAGGCAACCCCGAAGCCGGGTTCCCTGAGGTGGCGGGCCCTGGAAGCCAAACGCTAAGGCTGGCCGGCACCGTGCCATGCCCCCTCAACTCAGACCTCCGGGTGGAGCGCGGCACGGCCTGTGGATTGGGTCCTGGCACGTCCCGGCCCCCGGCCCTAACCCTCGCCCTAGCCCTCGACCACCCCCTAACCCTAGCACCGCCCCCCTAGGCTCCTATTAAGCCTGCACCGAGATCCGCCCCACAGATGGGTTCTCACCTCAGCCCTCCCGGGTGATGGCGGGACTGGTGCCACTTCCGTCCTGGCCGCTCGCTGAAAGCCGCCCTAACCCTGGCCTGAGCCTCTGGCCCCACGTGGAGCCAAGTCCTCTATCCGAGACCGGCTCGTACCCGGGGCCAAGGATCATTGCAGGCTTTTATGGCATGGACGGTCGAACGTCGCCAGCCTATTCGCCGGGGCCAGACCCGGCATGACTACGGCTTTCTGGATGCCCCAACGGAGCTCGTCCCCCGAGGAGGCCGGCCTGGAAGCCAAACGCTAAGCCTCGCCCGCATCTGGCCACACGCCCTCAACTATGCCCTCCGTGTGGATCGCGGCACTGCCGGCAGATTCGGTCCTGGAGCGTCCCGGACCCGGGCCCTAACCCTAGCCCTAGCCCTCGGCCACACCCTAACCCTAGCCCTACTGCTCAGCCTCCCCAGAAGCCTGCAGCGAGCCCTGCCCCGTGCTTGGGTTTTCTCTTCAGCTCTCCCGGGAGTTTGTGGNGCTGTGGTGAGTCTAGGGGAAAAAAGAAAGAGTGGGAGAAACTGCTCAAGACACTGTCCCCGTCGCTGGAGAAGAGAACATCTTCAGCTCCGGACACAGAAGGATCCGGATTCCTGCTAGAGTCTAGCTGACCCTAGGCGGGATGCACTCTTCCCAGGCGACCCTGGAAGAAACTCCTTCTTGCTCACCAGCTCGACCTGGAGGAGACATGGCAGCACCTGTGCCTCTGGCTCGGCTCCATCCCTAGGGGGGAGGCAAGAGGCTTGAAACTGCTTCTTGTGGGATTCGCCTGCGAGTTTATATTTTGGGAGATATCAATGGGGCGTGCAGACTAAGATCTGCAAATGAGGCCTGGTTTGGGATATAGAGCACGGCCCCTTTTGGCTATGCCCACCGCACAGGGAGATCAGACCCAAGAGAGTGAGGTGCAATGCTTGGTTCGAGAAGGGACTGGGCACCACTTTTCTCTCCACAATCACCAAGGGGAGGACCCCGCAGGATGCACTGGAGGCAAAAACCTACCTATAGCAAAACACACCCACCCCCGCTAGAGAGCTGCCCCCCCCATTTATTTATTTTTTTCTACCAGAGCCCGGGTCAAGACCAACATGGATGCACTGCCCTGATTAATTCTGGTCACTGACTTAATTAAATAGTCACATTTAATCTATTCTCTAGATGTATGTTGTACACCTCAACCGCTAACGTTTTATCTCTCTCTCTCTCTCTGGAGTAATCAGACCGTATAGTTTCTCTGAATAGCGTTATCGTCATTTCTTTCGCCTCGCCTCTTAGCCATAGTACCTACCCTCTTTTCTCTCTGAATTAAGCCTCTTAGTCTCGGCCTGCTCATTTCATTTCCAATTTCGCTTCCTCCCCGCCCTATCA
>NW_027530629.1:0-72577 GCF_008692635.1 Crocuta crocuta
GGGGCGCCGAGCCAGGCCCTGGCCCCCTGCCCCGTTCGCTGTCCCTCTCCAACAGCCTTCCGCACCCGGCAGCGGCAAAGCGGGCGGCCCCGGCGCAGCCACCGAGCCGGGCACTCCGTTCAGCATCGGCCGCTTTGCCACACTCACGCTGCAGGAGCAGAGGGACCGGGGCTCAGAGAAGGAGCATAAGCGCTACCACAGCCTGAGCAACATCAGCCGGGGAGGCGGCGGGGGTGGCGATGGTGGCGGCAGGGACATGCCGAGCGGCCCCGTCCTGCGCAGCTGGATGGACCCGGCCAAGGTGCTGGGCACGGCGCTGTGCCCAGCATCCATGAGGTGCCGCTGCTCGAGCCCCTGGTGTGCAAGAAGATCGCCCAGGAGTGGCTCACGGTGCTCCTTTTCCTGGAGGACTGCATCATCACCGCCTGCCAGGAGGGCCTCATCTGCACGTGGGCCCGGCTGGGCAAGGCGTTCACAGACGAGGAGGCTGAAGTCTAGACAGGGGAAGGAAGTTGGCCCAGGTCACCCAGCAAGTCAGTGGTAGAGGGCATCCCCTCCCAACCCAGCAATTCCCCGAGCGGCACAGTGGTGTGAAGCCGTGGATGTCGGGGTCCCCCCTCCGTTCCCCGCCTCCTAGCCATGACCCTCCCGCTGACCTCACGGATCAACGTATTAACAAGACTAACCATGACGGATGGACTGCTCCCATCTCTTGCCCTGCACAAATTTGGGGATCATGGGGTCCCCCAGACTGGCCCAGCACTTGGGGGGATGTAGTGGCCCCCGTGGCCACAGCCTTTTCCCCACACACTGCCAAGTACAATGACCCCCTTCCTCCAAAACATCAGTGTTTGCCTCATCCCTGTCCCCAGCATGTGACTGGTCACTCCTGGGGGAGACGCCCCCCCCAAGCTCTGCAATGTGCCCCTCAGCCTGTGGTCAGAGCAGGGGTGGCCCACCCCTCCTCTGGCCCCCACCCAGCCCGTGCTGTCGTTTGTGCTTTTGAAGAGTGTTAAATTTGGAAGCCCCTCGGGGGCCCTCCCTGTCCCCTGGGACCTCTTATTTATACTAAAGTTCCCTGTTTACACACACACACACACACACACACACACACACAAAACCGCCTTGGCCATTGTGGGGAGGAGAGTGATGGTGCTCCAGTCCCTTCTTGAACCAAGTGCTGCACCTCACTTTTTTGGGTGTGTAAACTCCCCATACCAGGGGTGCAGCCAAAGTTGGTTGCACTTTTCAACTCAGGCCAGTCCCAATCTCCAAATCCCAGTCCCCGCGCCCCGCTGAATTTGCCTTAGACACAGCTTCCCAGGCAATCCCCTCGGGGCAATTCGAGGCTTCCTGCCTGGCTCTGGGGGTGGAGTCAGAATCGCTGCTTCCTTCTCTGGGTTGGGCTGGCAAGCATGGGCGGGGGCTTGCCTGCGGGTGCGCGGAGCCTGCTGGAGTGAGGAAAACCAGGTCCCTCTATGGCTCGTCACCTGAAACACGAACTCACAGGCAAATTTCCCAGTTTTTAGCTTTTTGGCTTCCCTCTCGAGTTCCAGACAGCCAGGAGCGCGGACGCTGGTGTCCACGCGCAGCTCTTTCAGGGGCCCAAGCCAGCCGCGAGGACAATGGCGGCAGGCACGCGCTACTCTGACTCCAGCTAGCCAGGAGCCAGCACAAAGAAGCAGTCTGTGCGCTCAGCCCCTCCAGGACCAGTTGGTGCGAGGGGACCTGGCGTGCAGGTATTTGGCAAGTACGGTCTTTCTATGCCCCAAGTGGAGGTTTTTCCCCCAAGCGGAGGTTTTTCTGTTTCAGACTCTCTCTTTTTTTTCCCCCTCCACATAGAGGGGGATTGCCTCCAACCCTGGAGTCTCCGATCCCGGCCCGATTATCTTCCCTAGTTTGCACTCACGTTAGAAGGCTTTGTCAGTGGATTCTGCATCCTTTTTCTCCCAATCTCTCAGGTTTTGTAAGGTTTCCAATGGCTTCAGGTCTTTTCCGTGTGATGTATGGGCGCAAGTGCAAGTACGGAACTCCTTACTTCTCCGCCATCTTGCCCCTCCCCAGCCCATTCATTCTTTAGTAGGGTATTCTTTAGTCCCAAGCATTTGTTATCTTTGCAAAATTTTTCTTACGGTTGATTTCAAGTATCATTAGCATTGTGGTCTGGAAATATGCATATTATGATCTCTATTTTCTGTACTTGATGAGGGGTGATTTGTGTCCCCGTATATGGTTTATTCTGGAGAACATTCCATGTGCACTGGAGAAGAATGTATATTCTGCTGCTTTAGGATGAAAATTTCTGAATATATCTGTGAACTCCATGTGGTCCATTATGTGATTCAAAGCCATTGTTTCCTTGTTGATTTTCTGTTTAGATGATCTGTCCATTGCTATATGTGGGGTGTTGAAGTCCCCTACTATTATGGTGTTAATATCAATGAGTTTCCTTATGTCTGTGATTAATTGATTTATAGATTTAGGTTCTTCCACATTTGAAGCATCAATTATTTTTAAAAATATTTTTTATTTATTTCTAAGAGAGAGAGACAGCGTGAGCAGGGGAGGGTCAGAGAGAGAGGGAGATACAGACTCTGAAACAGGCTCCAGGCTCTGAGCTGGCAGTCAGCACAGAGCCCGATGCGGGGCTTGAACCCACGAACCGTGAGATCATGACCTAAGCGAAAGTCGGACGCTTAACAGACTAAGCCATCCAGGTGCCCGAAGCATCAATTTTTATAATTGTTATGTCTTCTTGGTTGATAGACCCCTCATATCTTGTTAGAGTTTTTATTTTAAAGTCTAGGTTGTCTGATATAAGCATGGTTACTCTGGCTTTCTTCTGGTGAATATTACCATGATAGATGGCACTTCATCCCCTCACTTTCAACCTGAAGGTGTCTTTAGGTCAAAAGTGAGTCTCTTCTAAACAACATATAGATGGATCTTGTTTTCTTATCCATTCTATTACCCTATGTCTTTTGGTTGGAACATTTAGTCCATTGATGTTAGAGTGAATACTGAAAGATATGAATTTATTTCCATTATGTTTATTGTAGAGTTGGAGTTTCTGGTAGTGTTCTCTGGTCCTTTCTAGTCTTTGTTGCTTTTGGTCTTTTTTCCCCCATCTTTTCTCTCCTTGGAGAGTCCCCCTTAAAATTTCCTGCAAGGCTGATTTAGTGATCACGAACTCCTTTAATTTTTGTTTGTCTGGGAACGTTTTATCTCTCCTTCTATTTTGAATGAAACCTGGCTGGAGAAAGAATTCTTGGCTGCATATTTTTCTGATACAGCATATTGAATATGTCCTGCCACTTTTTTCTGTCCTGCCAAGTTTCTATGGATAGGTCTGCTGCAAACCTGATCTATCTTCCTTTGTAGGTTAAGAACTTTTTTTTTTTCATTGCTGCTTTCATGGTTCTTTCCTTTCCTAAGTATTTTGTGAATTTGGCTATAATATGCCTTGTTGTTGGTCAGTTTTTGTTGAATCTTGTGGGAGTCTTCTGTGCTTCCTGGATTTTAATGTCTGTGTTTCTCCAGGTTAGGAACATTTTCTGCTATGATTTGCTCACATAAAACTTCTACCTCTTTTTCTCTCTTTCCATCTTCCGGGACCCCTATGATTCTGATGTTGTTCCTTTTAAATAATCTCCTTTATTCTTAAACTATGCTCTTTTGTTTACTCTTCCTCTTTGTGTGCTTCATTATTCTCCATAATTTTGTCCTCTATATCACTGATTCGCTGCTCTGCTTCATCCATCCTTGCCCCCATGACATCCTTTGAGATTGCAGCTCAATTATGTCATTTTTTATTTCATCCTGACTAGCTTTTACTTCTTTTATCTCTGTAGAGAGGAATTCTAATCTACTTTTGACCCCAGCTAGTATTCTTATCATTGTGATTCTAAATTCTGGTTCAGACATCTTGCTGGTATATGTGTTGCTTAAGTTCCTGGCTGTCATTTCTTCCTGTTCTTTCTTTTAGGATGAGTTCCTTGGTTTCATCATTTTGGAGGAAGAAAAGGAATTAATAAGGTAAAAATTTTTAAATTAAAAAATTGAAGACAATAACAACAAAACACGCACACACAAATAAATAAATAATGCGGGACCCTAAGTGTACTTTGTTTTGGTTATTGAAAGAAGCTTGATTGATTAGAGGAAAAGGGGGAAAGAAAAGGAGAAAACATTTTAAAATTTGAAAAGATGAATATGATGAAGTGGAATAACTTGAAATGATGGAAGTAAAATAGAATGAAAAATATACCAAAAAAGTAAGGATTTTAGTTAAAAAGGTGAAGAAAAATATTTTTAATAAAATTTGAAAATAAAAATATTTTTTTAATCTTTCTGTATTAAAAGAAAAGAAACAAAAAAGAAAGAAAAAGCAAGAAAAAAGAAGATGGGATAGATGGACCAGTGAGCAGACTGAAATATGATTGATATTACATTATTTTCCCCTAGAAGTCAAACTATGAAGCACTTTATAGTCTGTAAACTAAGTAGGTAGAGATATTTGCGGTATTCCTGAAGAGCAAGGTTGGCCCAGTTTTGGGGGGGTCTTAGTGCAACAACCCCATTCTCCATTAGATGATACTGCTTAGCATACTGGGTTGGAATGTTGTGGCACCTATAGGTGTGTCTGTGCATGCACTGGTGGGGTGAAAATGTCATCACTTAGCTAGGCAGTCTAGTGTCAGGAACTCCGTGCTCTCCCCGACCTGGAATCACACCCCCGTCGTTTTTCTTCAGTCTTCATCCATTCCTGCTTTTATATTGTCCATGACTATGCCATTAGGTTGCTGAGCAGCACCTCTCTCCTGAGTTTTACCTGAGATGTAGCTGTGTTTCCTGACCCCTCACTTCTGAGGGACTGTGGCTTTGACCCATTCAGATCTTCTGGGGGAAGGTCTCACTGAGCGATGGGTGGGCATCAGTTTAGTGTTGATCTGGCTGTATTACATCTATGCAAGATAGAAAAATAATGCTTCCATGCTGTTCTACCATCTTGGGTCCTCCTTCTCTTGTTGATTTAAGTTATTTTTTAAAAATTTACATCCAAGTTAGTTAGCATGTAGTGCATTAATGATTTCTCAGGTTATTCTTTTGAGAGATTCAAAGAAAGAGGCTGTAATGGGGAATATATGAGAAGATAATTCTGGACTCTATATGTTGTGTGTGTGTGTGCATGTGTATGTGTGTGTGTGCACGTGCACCTGCATGGGACTTGTTATGAATTGATCTGGCAGTGGGGTAAGAAGCTGTCACCCTTCCTACCAAGCTGTACTCTCCACGCAGAGTTAAAGCCACAGCAACAAGTAGAAGGAACAAATGCATAAATTAAATCCACTTATGTATCAAATCTGGATGGGGCAGTGGATATGGGTTAGGACACTTTTGATCCTAGTTCCAACTCTCACACTTATACAGTAGCTCTGGATAAGTCCCACAATCTGGTGTCTTACTGAATATATCATTCTAGATTGTTGTATTTTATTGGTTAGGGAAAATTTCTTCCTTTAAGGTGAAAATTATTCAAAACATCATAACCATTTGGATGGAAAACTTTTTATATTTTATAGGCCTCCATACCTTCTTGCGCAGATAAGAAAATATGGCCAAACATATTTTGGAGATATTTCTGAGTTTATGTTTTTTACTCTCTTATGCCTCTGTCAATGTGTGGACCCTCAGGCACTGTCAGAGCCTCTTTTTGGGGACATGGAAGAAAATTTGCTTCTACACCATGCCTATGACTTGGATACTGTATTAGTTAGAGTTCTCCAAGAAAACAGAACCATTGGATGGAGATGTCTATCTATCTATCTATCTATCTATCTATCTATCTATCTATCTATCTATCATCAATACACACATTATTAGGAATTGGCTCACGTGATTACAGGGGCTGAGAAGTCCCAAAATCTGCAGTCTACAGGCTAGATACCCAGAGAACTGATGGTATACTTCCAGTCTGAGCCTGAAGACCTGGAAAACAGAGTCAATGGTATAAGTTTCAGTGCAAAATCCAGGAGTCTTAAAGACCCAAGAAGAACCAATGTTTCAGTCCATACTCAAGGTCAAGAAAAATGACCATGTCCCAGCTCATTTAGTCAGGCAAGGGGTATCTTCTCTTACTCTTTCTTTTTTGTTTTATTCATGTCTTCAGCTGATTGGATGGAGTCCATTCACATCAAGAAAAACAATTTGCTTCACTTAGTGTACCAATTCAAATATTAACTTCATCCAAACATATCCTCTCAGACATACCCCAATAATGTTTGACCAAATATCTGGGCACTCAGTGACCCACTCAAGTTGACTCAGAATTAACTATAACAGATATCCCTTTAATTGCCCTATTTCCCCCCTGTTTTCCTTTTGAGATAAAATATACTCTCTCATTGTAGCTGCTTGCTTCCTAATTTGCCATCATTAATTCCCTACCATGTCTGCTCTGTACTAGCTGTGTGACNAATCATAATAATATCACTTGTCTTACAGTACTGTAGCACGAAGTAAGGCACATGAGCTTCAAGGCTTCACTAGGGGGCCCTCCTGCAGGGCACCTTGCCTAACTACTCTTTGACAGCGAGCTTTCTTTCTCTTCTTCATCACTCTTGTTGTGTGACACTTTCTTCCAATAATTCACTATATTGTAAATAGATAGTATAAATATAAAATAGATATAAATATATCTATTATAAAAATAGCAAAATTTTGTATATAGTTGCATTAAATTCTTGTTTTGTGAGTTTGAAAGTTCTTACTTTTATTCTTGTGGCTTTATTTGAAAGGAAAGACTATAATTGCTATTATTATTTTTCCTATCTTGGCTCTTGGTGTCAAGCTCAGGAGGGCAAAAAAATTACTCTTTGTGCCTGTTTAGCTGAACAATCTATTGAGTAAGATGATAGTCAGAAGGTTGATAGCAAGTATTCCAGTTCTCCTTTCCTCAGAGCACATAGTAAGATAGCACGTCCCCATCCCCGTTTTAAGTTGGTGTGGCATATAACCCAGTGCCTGATTTTCCAATGTGATCTTTCCTGACTATGCTGATCATGGAAGCAAGTTGAGATGGATCCAGGGCTGCCCAGAGTTTTCAAGTGTCTACATTAACAGAGTCTCCTTCCAGCCTGTGCTTGGACATAAAACATTAGCAAGAAGGAGCGCCTGAGTGTCTCAGTCAGTTAAGTGGCTGACTCCTGGTTTGAGCTGAGGTCATGATCTTACATTTCATGGGTTTGAGCCCTGTGTTGGGCTATGTGCTGACAGAATGGAACCGGCTTAGGATTCTCTCCTATTCTCTCTGACTCTGTCCCATTCATTCTCATTCTCTCTCTCTCTCAAAATAAATAAGCTTTAAAAAATATTAGCAAGAAATAAATTTCTGCAATCCCTATCAAAGTAACACCAGCATTTATCACAGAGATAGAACAAACAATCCTAAAATTTGTATGAAACCGCAAAAGACCCCAAATAACCAAAGCTATCTTGAAAAAGAAAACTAAAGCCTTAGGCATCACAATCTCAGACTTCAAGCTGTATTACAAAGCTGTATTCATCAAGACAGTATGGTACTGTCACAAAAACAGACACTCAGATCAATGGAACAGAATAGAAAACACAGACATGGACCCACAAAAATGACCAAATGATCTTTTACAAAACAGGAATGAATAGACAATGGAAAAATCAGTCTCTTTAGCAAATGATCCTGGGAAAAATGGACAGAAACATGCAGAAAAGTGAACCTGGACCACTTTCTTACACCATACACAAAATAAAATGGATAGAAGACTTAAATGCAAGACAAGAAGCCATCAAAATCCTAGGGGAGAAAGCAGCCAAAAACATCTTTGACCTTGCTCACAGAAACTTCTTCCTCAACGTGTCTCTGGAGGCAAGGGAAACAATGCAAAAATGAACTATTGGGACCTCACCAAAATAAAAACCTTCTGCACAGTGAAGGAAACAGTCAGAAAACTAAAAGGCAACCAACAGAAAGGGAGAAGATATTTCCAAACTACATATCAGATAAAGGGTTGGTATCCAAAATCTATAAAGAATTGATCAAACTCAACACCCGCCCCCCAAAAAAATTCAGTGAAGAAATTGGCAAAAGATATGAATAAACACTTCTCCGAAGAAGATATCCAGATGTTGAACAGACATATCAAAAAATACTCAAGATCACTCATCACCAGGGAAATACAAATCAAAACCACAATGAGATACCACCTCACACCTGTCAGAATGGCTAACATTGACAACTCAGGCAATGACAGATGTTGTTGAGGATGCAGAGAGAGGATCTCTTTTGCATTGCTCCTGGGAATGCAAACTGGAGCAACCACGCTGGAAAACAGTTTGCAAGTTTCTAAAAAAAAATTAAAAATAGACCTACTCTACAACCCAGCAATTGTCTTACTAGGTATTTATCCCAGGGATACAGATATGTTGTTGCAAAGGAGCACACGCACACCAATGTTATAGCAGCTCTATCAACAGCAGCCAAAGTATGGAAAGAGCCCAAATGTCCATCGATGGATTAAAGGATAAAGAAGATGTGATACGAATATACAATGGAATATTACTTGTCAATCAAAAAGAATGAAATCTCAGCATCGCAACTATGTGGATGAAAATGGAGGGTATTATGCTAAGCGAAACTAGTCAGTGAGAGAAAGACAAATATCATATGATTTCACTTATACAAGGAATTTAAGATACAAAACAGATTAACAAAATGGAAGGGAAACAAAAATAATATAAAAAACAGGGAGGGGGATAAAACGTAAGAGACTCCAAAATGTAGAGAACAGAGGGTTGCTGAAAGGGTTGTGGGCAGGAGATGGAGTAAGTGGTTAAGGAGCATTAAGGAATCTAGTCCTGAAATCATTGTTGCACTACTGNGTCCATCGATGGATTAAAGGATAAAGAAGATGTGATACGAATATACAATGGAATATTACTTGTCAATCAAAAAGAATGAAATCTCAGCATCGCAACTATGTGGATGAAAATGGAGGGTATTATGCTAAGCGAAACTACTCAGTGAGAGAAAGACAAATATATGATTTCACTTATACAAGGAATTTAAGATACAAAACAGATTAACAAAATGGAAGGGAAACAAAAATAATATAAAAAACAGGGAGGGGGATAAAACGTAAGAGACTCCAAAATGTAGAGAACAGAGGGTTGCTGAAAGGGTTGTGGGCAGGAGATGGAGTAAGTGGTTAAGGAGCATTAAGGAATCTAGTCCTGAAATCATTGTTGCACTACTGCTAACTAAGTTGGATGTAAATAAATAAATGGGAAAAAAGAGATAAACTTCTGTTATATTAAGCCCCTGTATTTAGAGACATTTGTTACTCCAGCAAAACTTAGCATGAGCTGACTGATACAAAAAGTAAGTAAATAATATAGTTCTTAGAAGTCATTACTTGCACCCTGTGAAATGCTTCTTCCCCCTACTTCTCATTTCTCTGCAAGGCCAGGCAACCTAGCAACTGGTACCAATACCCATTGGTTTTCTTTGTAAACAATTTGGAAAGAGAAATCTACAGCCCTGTCTAGACTGGCTCCCCTACCTCTGCACCGTTGGTTTAGACCCAGTCAAACATTTGTCTAGTGTGCTGTGGACCTGTGTGACTATGCATTTCCTCTCTTCCTCCACACCACTTTGGACCAGAGGGAGCTTTTTCAAGACTATTTCAGCTTGTCAGTCTCATGTCAGATTTTTCATTGTGTATTTTCCCAATTAACTTATTAAAATGAAAAGTCCCATTGTATGAATAAGAGACCTCTAATTTCCTTAACTGCTCAATAACTTTCAACTACAAAAGCACTTTATTCTTCTTTCATTTGACTTCAAACACTCTTTGCTAAGCATTTTTTATTCTTCAAATATAAAAGCAATACAACTGTTTCCCATATCATGAATACATTTAGAACCTGTTTTTATGTGTATGTGTGTGTGCACATGTGTGTTTATATATTTGTAATTTTTAAAGCTCTAGAAAGAACTTATCTTTCCCCCCTAAAATCCCTTTAAAGTCTTCAGCCTTGATGAGTAAAGCTAGCTGCAATTCTGGACTTAGAATAGTTACTTGTCATTACCTTCAAATACAAAAAAATTTCTAATACTTCGAATTCTTTTTCCACTGTATTGAAGTAAATAGAAGTAATTTATTATTGAAAGTGCTGCTGCTCTGCCAGTTTGGTGGGTGGGAGTTGACATTTGGGATATTGTGCAATGTATAATGAGTATGAAATAAGTGGCCTGATCCAGTCAGCATCAAAGGCAATTTCCCTTGTAGGGTAAAATGCTTGCAAATTAACTTGCATATTTTAATGAAGGCAGGGAATGACATAGACTGTGGAAATATTGATTTGAATTCTGCTTTTCTTAGAAATTGTTTTGGATGTGAATTCTGAAACATATTTTCCCTGAGACAGAACCCTATATTTTCTGCCAGAGAGATGTTTGAAAGACATCTTTGGTAAGGATTATTTTTTCAGATGCTATAGAAATAAAATCAATAGGGGCTAATTTCTACTTGTCACTTTCTATGAATATTGCCTGATGGGGCTGCAGACCAGCTACAAAATGAGGCTGGGTATTGCTGCTCCCTGCCTCTCCATCTTTTCCTGACCAGACTAGGCTATGCAGAAAGGCTTTGCTTAAAGGGAGGTTCAGGATGGGACTTGCTCAGGAATGACAAGCTGGGAAAGTTATTGCTTGGCCATTAAGTGGAGAGGAAATAGCTGAGAAGAGGAATGGTATACGCAGGCTGCCAGGAAAAGATGGAAGAGAGAGTTGCTGCTTATAAAAAAGCAACGTTATTGAATTGGAAGGTGCCAACTTTAAGATGAAGGAACGTGTGCATTTACCTGGAAATCACACTGAAATGGGGCCAATTTCTCACACCAGTTCAGGAAATATAACATGATCTGTCTCTCTTGCCTCAGTATCTCATTCTCCTTTTGACCCTTTTCCTGCCTCATTTGCTTTCAGGAATTATATTCCAGACCATGAGAAGTAAATTATTTAAAGTTGTTTTCCATAGAATCTTTTATTACTTCTGACAAAACAACTGGTTTTCACAAATTCACTTAAACCTGTTACAAATGTCAGTCACGATTTCGGAGTGCTCTTTTGCTAAACTTTTCCCACACACTAGGTAGGAAAACGGAGGTATTGCAAACTTCTATTGGGATAACCATCCTCCCTACCATGGATTCAATCTTTACTAGGTCATTTGCTTCATAATCATCAGGAATACTCCAGTTACTTAACTCCCTTGAAGTACCATACAAAGTCTGCTACCAAACTAGTAGGAGTTTCAGCTTCAACACACTGCTGAATATACTCTGTAAGCTACCTTCCACCTGCAAAAATCTGGCTTGCATCCTTCTCTGACCTGCTGTACTGACAGGCCCATCACTGCTGGCTACAGCATGTGGACTTCCTTTCCTCTGGCTCCCTATTGAGTTTTAACAATAAAAGACACTGGCAAGTGATGCAAGAATAGGGGGAGAGGTTAAGGTATTTCCTTTCCCTAATCCATTCCTGCTGTAGATCCGTGTTTCTGGCAGTGCCTATTTCCATGACTGCAACTTCTATTGAATAGTCCCTACTCAGTGTTTCAAACTCTCTTTGGACCCCAGTAATGCCATTCCTCCCCTTAAGCCTTCATCCCTAGGGATGAAGAATAGTTTGTTGGGATTAAGAACAGTTTGTTTCTAGTCTCTGGATGCTTCAATATGTCTTGTTTGCTCTCTTAGCCCTAGCCATAATGCTATAAATGATCACTTGGTTAAATTATCTTTATTTGAGACACCTAAAGTTCATTTTGTTTCCTGCCTATACTCAATCTGATAGAAACATGTAGTCTAAGAGCAGTAGAAATAAGGAAACCTGGAGGTTTTAGTAGTCAGAGAAGTCTTTCTGGGAAGGATAAAGCTTGAGTTATACCTTGAAGAGGGTATAAAGAATTAGAGATAATGTGAAGATTGAGAAGGGAATAGCTTGTATCTATCTGGACTCAGTGTTATGCCATTTACAGCTAAACAGTGTGGCTTAAACAAAGGAATTTGTTGATTTTTATAACTAAATATGCAGGGGTTTTAGGAATGGTTGGATTCAGGAACTGAAAATTGTAGGAATCAGTCTCATTTTACATTTTAATTCTGTTTCTTCCTTATTGGGGTCATTCTGCAGCAAGATTTGTCTTATTGGTACAAAATTGGCCCTGAGGATCTCCAGACACATTTTAAATTGTTAGCTCATGGTCTCAGAAGAAACACAATGTTTTTTCTTCCAATACTCAGGGTGATGTCTCTGAAAACACCTCATCAGCCCTGTTTGGGTCAGACATGCATACACAAGTGTATGCATTGCATGAATGTGACCAATAACTATGTGCAGGAAACTGGGGCAGCTAATGTTCTCATGCTTATGGTCAGGCAGTAGAGGATTTTGGATTAAGTAAGCCACTATGGTGAAAAGAGGCAGCTCAAAAGGAAAGGACATGGGAAAAAATCACAGATGTCCTCTCAGATCTTAACTTCCCTGCCTAGCTGGGCTCAAAACGAACCCAGGCCCAGTGGAATGGTAAAAGCCATTCTCTAGAAAACGAGCAGATCCTGAGCCCAAATATGGCTTCTAAGTCTATCAGAAGGGCTTACATGAGATGTCATGATTTGGAGAAACACTTTACTGAGTAAAAACATCCTCTGTCTTCTGAGACTATCTCCCAAACCTCTAGTCTATATTCCTATTTGACACAAAAGCCCACAATTCAATTCTGGAGGTCAGAGAATTGAAAGTGAAGATAGAAGAAATAAAATTTCTTCCATCCCCATCCCAATTCTTTTTTGTGTGTGTGTGATTTCCTTCATTTTATTTTAATTAATTAATTAATTAATTAATTTACAAATGGTTTATTGTCAAGTTGGTTTCCATATAACACCCGGTGCTCATCCCCACACGTGCCCTCCTCCATGCCTATCTCTCCCCTCCCCCCCACACCCATCAGTCCTCAGTTTGTTCTCAACATTCAAGAGTCTCTCAAGGTTTGCCTCTCTCCCTTTTCCCCACCATTTCTCCCCTTCTTCTCCCCCATGGTCCTCCGTTAAGTTCCTCCCAATCCTCCTATACGTGTAAACATATGATATTTGTTCTTTTTTGCCTGACTTATTTCGCTCAGCATAACACCCTCAAGGTCCATCCATGTTGCTACACATGGCCAGATTTCATTCTTTCTCATTGACATATAGTATTCCATTGTATAGATAAACTACATCTTCTTGATCCTTTCATCCGTTGATGGACACTTAGGCTCTTTCTATGTTTTGGTTATTGTGGAGAGTGCTGCTATGAACATTGGAGTACATGTGCTCCTATGCATCAGCATTTCTGTATCCCTTGGGTAAATTCCTAGCAGTGCTATTGCTGGGTCATAGGGGAGTTCTATTGTTAGTTTCCTGAGGAACCTCCACACTGTTTTCCAGAGGGGCTGTACCAGTTTACATTCCCACCAACAGTGTAGGAGGGTGGCCGTTTCTCCACATCCTTGCCAGCATCTAGAGTTCTCTGATTTGTTCATTTTAGCCACTCTGACTGGCGTGAGGTGGTTACTCAGTGTCATCTCCATCCCAATTCTGACAGCCATGTTCACCTACAGGGAAATAAATCTAATGGCAGTCTCTTTTTTTCCTCCAACAATTTTAAAAATTCTGTTAGCATTTGGTCTGGAACCTTAGCTGATGAATCCAAGCTTCATCTCCTGAATTTGATTTTAATCATCTTTGTCCTTACACAATTATCTAGTAACTTCCAGGGAAGTAGACTGTGACATCCTGGAACATTCATATTTTTACCAATTTAATGTATTGGTAGCTCTGAAAGCAAAAACCAACTCCCTTAGAGCAATAGACCATTCAGCCCACCCTACTGAAAAGGACAATGCCAACTTCTGATGAATTTCACCTAGAAAATCTTCAAGGGTAGAAAATGTATGTGTGTTGTGTTGTAGGGAGAACTGGGGAGTGGAGAAGGAGCAAAGAGGCGCACAGTTGAGGGACTTAGAATCTGTTTCTAAGATGCTACAGCTTCAAAAGCCACTTTTCTAGGTGATCTTAAGAGATAATATACCTTAGAACCATATATGTCCAACTATTTGCTCAATACCTAGTTTTATAAGTCAGTATTTACCTCTGATTTTTTTTCTTGGTCAATTCAACATCATTATTTCCCCCATAAAATAAGAATACTACCATTTGCCAGTTAATGGTATTGTGTGTGTCCTGATACAGTCAGAAATCCCAGGCTGAAGTGTTTTTCCTAACCCCGCACCAGTTACTCTGACAATCCAAAAAAGTCAACACACACCAGAGATATGGTGGTATTCTGAACTTGAAATCCATGACCTTCAGAATTCTCAGGATGGTTCAGAGTGAGGTTCTTATCCTCAAATAAAGAGTGTTAGTGATTTGCAGGGAACCGGAGAATCAGCCAAGAGATTGCTGCACACTGGCTCTAGGCCAGCCCCACACTAGGCCTTCAGGAAGAAAGTAAAATCAAGTTGACATTGTCAGGAGTTCCCATTTTCTTTTTTCCCCCTTAAATAGTTTATTGTCAAGTTGGTTTCCATATAACACCCAGTGCTCATTCCCACAAGTGCCCTCTTCCATGCCCATCAGCCCCCTTCCCCTCTCACCCACCCCCATCATCTCTTAGTTTGCTCTCAGCATTCAAGAGTCTCATGGTTTGCCTCCCTCACTCTCCCCAACTATTTTTCCCCTATTTCTCCCACATCATCCTCCGTTAACTTCCTCCTAATCCACCAATACGTGCAAACATATATTTGTCCTTCTCTGCCTGACTTATTTCACTCAGCATAATACCCTCTAGTTCCATCCATGTTGCTACACATGGCCAGATTTCTTTCTCATTGCCATATAGTATTCCATTGTATAAATATACCACATCTTTCTTAATCCATTCATCAATTGATGAACACTTAGGTTCTTTCCATGTTTTCACTATTGTTGAGAGTGATGCTATGAACATTGGGGTACATGTGCCCCTATCCAAGAGCACTCCTGTATCCTTTGGGTAAATTCCTAGCAGTGCTACTGCTGGGTCATANATGCAGAAGATTTTTGTCTTGATGAGGTCCCAGTAGTTTATTTTTGCTCTTGATTCCTTTTCCTTTGGGGATGTGTCAAGTAAGAAGTTGCTTGACATCTGAATATCAATTAATGGATTATACCAAATGAACCAGATCCCTCTCCCCAAAGAACTCACCCAATGCCCAGACGATTATCTTAATAGACAGGAAAAAAATTGGAACAGAGTCTAAAATAGATCAGCAGAAACACAGTCAATTGATTGTTGAAAGAGGAACAAAGGCAATTCAGTAGAAAAAGATAGTCTTTTCACAAAATGGTGCTGGAACTACATTTTCATGGTTTTTTAAAAATATTTATTTATTTTAAAATTAATTTATTCTTTTTACAAATAGTTTATTGTCAAGTTGGTTTCCATATAACACCCGGTGCTCCTCCCCACAAGTGCCCTCCTTGGTATAATCCATTAATTGCTATTCAGATGTCAAACTAACCTTGCATTTCCTGGACAAATCCCACCTGGCCATGATATATAATCCTTTGTACATGTTGCCATGTCAGTTTTCTGATACTTTGTTAATGTATTTTGCATCTATATTGATTAGAGTTAAAGTTTGGAGATTTCTTGTGATAGCTCTGTGTGACTTTGCTATCAGAGGAACCCTGACCTCATAGAAAAAGTTGGAAGCATTTTCTCTTTTATTTTCTGGAAAAGTGGAAGAGTTTGAAAGATTTGTGATATTCCCTTAATATTTGCTAGAATTAATAGTTGGGGAGAGGGAGGGAGGCAAACCATGAGAGACTCTTGAATACTGAGAACAAACTGAGGGCTGTTAAGGGTGAGGGGCGAGGGGAAGGGGGGTGATGGGCCTGGAGGAGGGCACTTATTGGGATGAGCACTGGGTGTTATATGGAAACCAACTTGACAATAAACTATGAAAAAAGAAAAAAAGAAATTNTGAATCTTCCCCAAGCCCTTTGAAGCAAGGCCTATTCTTATTTCTGTTTTACAATGGAGAAAGTTGGGGCTTGGAGAGGTGAAGGAATTTGAGGTTAAACTGCTGATTAGTGGAAGCATCAGGATTTGAACCCAGGCTCTGCTCCTATAAATCCTGACTACTCTGTCTGAGTCCTGTTATTATATACTGAATAAGGCAATTTTTTAGCAGGATCACCTTTTCCTTATGGATAGAGTGCTGGCAGTAGGTATGAAACATTTGACTACCCAGAATATTTACAAAATAGCATTTCTGGTTATTGAAGACCTTCTTTGAAGGAGAACGGGGGCACGAGGGGGAATAGAAGTGCTAAGCACAATTACCAACTTCTGTGAGGGCGTACTAAGCTAAATGATGGCCCTCAAAAGATTCCCATGTCCTAATTCCTAAAAAGTGTGAATATGCTATATTACATGGTGAAAGATACTTCGTAGGCATGATCAAGTGGAGTAACAGGTGTGATTAAGTTAATGCTCTTGAGATGGGAACTATCCCGAATTATTTTGGGTGAGCACAATTCAATCATAAAAGTTTTTAGAAGAGGGAAACAGATGCTATGCTGGGTGCTGGCTGTAAGATGGAGGAAGGAGCCAGGAACCAAGGAGTTCAAGTGGCCTAAGAACATGGTTCAAGGGGTAATCAGGCCTCCCTTAGAGCCTCCAGAAGGAACTAGTTCTGCTGACACTGTGACTTTAAGCCAGTGAGACTGATTTTGGATGTCTGATCTAAAAAACTAATACAATACTTTTGTGTTATTTTGAGCCAGTAAATTTGTAGTCATTTTTTATAGTGGCAGTAGAAACCAATGCAATGCACTTCTAAATTCTAATGTGCAAATGAATCATCTTGGATATTGTTAAAATGGATATTCTTATGCAGCAGATCTGGGTTGAGGTCTTGGATCCTGCATTTCTCACAAGCTCCCATCAATGCTGAAGGTGCTGTTCCATGGATAATGCTTTTTAGAAAGAAAGGATTTATATTTCCCTTAATCATCATAGTGACTATTGGTGTATCTGGGTGGCTCAGTCGGTTCAACGTCTGACTTGGGCTCAGGTCATAGTCTCACAGTTCGTGGGTTCAAATTCCGTGTCGGGCTCTGTGCTGACAGCTCAGAGCCTGGACCCTGCTTCACATCTGTGTCTCCCTCTCTCTCTGCCTTTCCCCTCTTGTGCTATGTCTGTCTGTCTGTATCTCTCTCTCTCAAAAATAATTAAACATTAAAGAAATCATTATGGTGACTATGAAATGGTCTTTAGTTTTTATTTTATAGTTGAGGAAATTGAGACTGAGAGTTTAAGTAACCTCAGAGTTGCTGAGAATATCAGTTTTTCAGGCCCTGAATTGAAGAAGAAGGAGGAAGAGAAGCAGGGAAAGCAGAAGGGGAAGGAGAAGAAGGAGGAGGAGGAGGGGGGATCCAGGGAGGAGGAGGAATGGGGAGAAGATCAGGCAACATTCCAGAGACAGAATCAGGCCACCCTGGTTTGCATACCCATTTTGGCCTTACAAATATTGTGACCATGGGGAAAATAACCCATACTTTGAGCCTTTGTCTCATCATACATTTCATGGGATAATATAGGTACCAGTCTCACAACACCATTTACATTCACCACAGATAGTTCAGCTAGCAGTCAGTAAATCATATTTATCAGTTGGCTTGAGGAAGCCAGTTGACTCCAAGTTGATAGAGTTGAGGTCTAGCTTTGTTTCTACTTTTCTGTTTGCTGGTTTGCACATCCAATCTGAACTCAGCTGCCTAGCTCTTTATTTGCATAAACCCAATTTAATAATTATTTTTTGGGGAAAAAAAGTAAACATAAACCATTTCCTTTTATTTCTACCTTAGTAGAACTGATGATGGCAAATAGAAAAACAGGCTTATTTATTTATTAACACAGAAAAAATAATCAAAACATTAAAACCCAGCCCTACAGGAAGTTTACAACCAGAACAGAAATGAGCCCTCCATAGGGCACCTGGCTGGCTCAGTTGGTTAAGTATCTGATTCTTAATCTCAATTCAGGTCTTGAACTCAAGTGTTGTGAATTCAAGCCCTGCACTGGGCTCCATTCTGGGTGGGGAGCCTACTTAAAATGAATTTTTAAAAAGCTCTCTGGAAACAGTGTGGTGTCTTTTTCATTTGCCTGAAACAAAAAATGTGCTTACCCTTTGCAATTAATACTCTGTTAGCAAAAAGCCATATGAAAAAAGATGACCAGGTGAATCCTGAATATTAATTTCCTCCCATTTCATTGAAAGGAAAAAAAAACTTAGTTTTTTTGTTGTGGTGGTGGTTGTTGTTTGATACTTACAATTGGACTCCTATGCAATTGCAACCTTCCCAAGTGGTTAAAACCCCACCAACATCCCATGTCTAAAACAAACTTTGTATTTCTGCAAAATGTTCCCAGAGACATATTTATTGTCCAGGTCAATATCTCCTCTGCCCTGACTTCCCCTTGCCAAAACACACTTCTAAAATATCAGATCTGACACTTTGTTGTATCATTTGGGGTTTGACACTCTTGCTGCTTTCATCCATGGATAGCTAGTTTCATGGTTTTATTTTGTACTTTATCTTTTTTTCCAATCAATAAAGCTATATAACTAGTGTTTAAGATACTACAGTAGATACTGAGGTCAGCAGACAGTATATGCTAATCAATTTTTAATTATGGCTTTAATTTTATATGATGCTATTTAATTTTATTAGATGTATTAAAGTGAAGCTGTAAGATCACAGGTTCTACTCCTTTGGCCAGGGCAAGAAATGTCCCAGGGGCTGCATGCAGGTGTATGACATCATTAGAAAGATCATAAATGCATATGTATTATAATGTGCATATTGTGCACATAAACATCACAAATCCCTCAGTGGCTGGAAAGGCTTACTCATTGGCAACATCTGACTAGCAGAGCTGATGTGCTCAGTGCAGCTCAGAGACTGAATGTGACAGTGGACTGTGAGCTGACTGCAGACCCAGCATTGCCACCGACTTGTCCATGGCCTTAGCTTTAAGTATGTTATTTTGATTCTCTGAGCCCCAGATTCTGCATCAGTAAAATAAGGATCATGGCAGTTACAGTTTTTGGGTAAAAACAAGAAGCAATACAAACACAGTCAAGCCCATTAGCATTAACCTCCCTGCTCTTGGAAATTTAAAAAAGAAAAAAAAGAAAAAGAAAAAGGGAAAAATAAGGAGTTTAAGGGATACTGTTGGTGCTTTGCCTGCATCTCCTCAGATGCCTCCCCTTGGCTTTCTTTTCTTTAGCTTCCACCAGCCTGAACCCTGCCTCAGGCTAGAACCCCTTTACCTTGGAAAGCAGAGCCTGGAAGCATGTTTATGCCACACCCACAAACTTCCAGGGTTACTTGTATTCCAGAGCCCTCCTCAGGATTTTCCCTTTCCAGTAAGACCTTCCCCCACTTCCTATCAGATTCTTCAGAGAGTACTTGCTTAGTAAATCCCTTGCATACAAATCCTGGATTCAGTAAATGAGAAAACCAGACCTAAGAGAGGGAAAAAAGCTAGGAGACAGAGTGTGTCACCAGTCAAGAGAAATCTTGATCCAACTATAGTTTGTAGGGGAGAGATATTTTACAGCGAGTTCTTCATCAGTGGTCATGTGCACGTGTGTGTGTCTGAATGTGTGTAAAGAATTTTAAAGACAGTTTCTCTTGTAGCAAGCTTTGAGACTCCTGAAAAAGGAACCAAGTGGGATAGAATAGCATTAAGATAACATCCAACTGTCTCATAGAAATGGCACTGTCAGAAGGAATCTGTATTCTTGTGTAAAAATGACTTGTCCAGAACTGACCACAAATGCCACACGTAGTCAACCATTAATCAAATAGAAAAGTCTCACCTGCATAGAAAATAGAATGTGGAGCTTCCTAAAGTGGAATATAATTTGAGCAGAGCAATGTAATAACCGATGGCACAAAACTGTATCGAATATGTTTCAGAATGGCAGAGAAATATGCAAAGTTACTTAATGCTTTACTTCCTACTTTGTTTTCATTACCATGAGGCAAAAAAAAAAAAAAAAAAAAAAAAAAGGCCAAAACACTCTTTGGACTCATGGAATTTTGAAGGCCTTCTTTCAAGGTATTTTCTTTGTGTGTGTGACAAATGTCTTTGAGCAGACTTAAGTTTGTTTGAGTAACATTAATCCAAGGTTTGGTTTGCTATCTTCTCTCCAGAAAACATGCTATTTCATCTAGGAAGACTCTGTTCTCCTGAAAAGAAAAACAACAACAACAAAATACTTCCATGCTCCCTCCCATCCTCCTTTTCCCTTTCCTTGTGGCACTTAGTTCTTTACATTAACTGGATGGATACATGTGTGTCTCTCAAATGAAACTCTTCACTTTGTTCATGCATTCAATACAGTTACTGAGCACCTTCAATGTTCAGACTGTTCTTCTAAACCTGTTACATTGTTTACTGAACAAGCACCTCATGTCCACACTTTTCTAGGCTCAGGATGATCAGTAATGAACAAGGCACAAAGGTTCTGTTTGGGAGCTGCAGTCTACTGAGAGGAAAATGTAAGTAAAGTAAATGGAATAATTTCTGGTAGTGGTAAGAACCTCACAGGAAATGAAAATGATGTGATGGGAAATGGGGATGAAGGTTCAAGGACAGTTTGACGAATATGGGGCGCCTGGGTGGCTTAGTCGGTTAATCGTCCGACTTTTGCTTAGGTCATGATCTCACGGTTCATGGGTTTGAGCCCCGCGTCGGGCTCTGTGCTGACTGCCAGCTCAGAGCCTGGAGCCTGTTTCAGTCTGTGACTCCCTCTCTCTCTGACCCTCCCCTGCTCACACTGTCTCTCTCTCTCTCTCCTAGAAAAAAAAAAGACAGTTTGACGAATATGAATTTTACCTGAAAAGGAGCCAGGCATGAAAAGGTAGGGGAGAGTATGAGCCAGGAATAAGAAAAAGTAATTGAGCTGGAGAGAAGGTCAGTATGGCTGATACATGGTGGGAGAAGTGGAAGCTGGTAGAAAGTAACGTTGGAAGGTGGGCAGGAGAAAGACTGGCAGAGCATTGTGGCTGTTGTGGGGAGGGGGCTTACATTTCATTCAGCTGGGCAAGTGAGGCCTTGTGCCAGATCATCTGGCATGCCCTACAAGATCTCTCCTCAGGAGATGACTGGAGTGTGTCTAAGTACTCTGAATGGTTTTAGATTCTGTAAATTAACAGGCAAGGGATGTGTCAGAGAGTAGACCATTCCCTTCAAGTTTGCAACGTCCTCTTGGCTATAACTTTGGGCTGAGACCTATGACTTTAATTATCAGAAGATCTACCAGACAGAGGGTCTCTGTCCCAGACTCAGCTTGGAGCACCCCACTCTCCTCCCATGGCCCCTCATCCTGGGACACATTCTATAGATTCTTACCCTAACCTACTTTTCTCCTGTTGTTTCACTTCAAAAGTAGGGACTGTGCCTTGCCATTTTCTATGATAGGTGCACAGTAAGCACACACTAAATCTCAAAGTGCAAACTCAAAGGCCCATGCAAAGCCAGGTAGGCAGAATGGATGAGCAAAGAGGCTCAGGAAGGTCCAATGTAGTCTAGGAGGTGAGATCTTGGCAACAAGAGTCAGCTGCTGGCCATTTGGTCATGTTCACCTGGCATTGTCAAAACACCTGGTTTTTCATGAAAAGCTGGAAATCCACATTATTACATGAATTCTTTTGATTTGTAAATATTGATAGTTATTTCACATTTAAACATTGTGTGGGAAAGATATGTCTATAAGCCAAATAATAATAGCAAACACAAAGTAATGATAGTCACCCTTACAAACATTTGCCATGTGTGTTAACTTATGTAATCCTAACAAGTCTATGAAGTAGGCACCATTTTTACCCCCACCACATAGATCAGAAAACTGTAGTGCAGAGAGGTCATGTAACTTGTGTAAAGCCATTCACCAAGTAACTGATGGGTGGGGACCCGAAGCAAAGATGTGTGGCTCAGAAGCCAAATGCTGTCTGCAGGCCAAGCATACATAGCTTCTACCTGGAGTCCTTAAAGTATTTCTGGCCCTGTAAGACAACTCTGATACTTCTCTATGCCTCTACCAATTGCTTGAGAAATCAGCCTGAAGACCAAAGCTGGCTGACTGAAATTGAGCCAGGAGTGTCTCCCAGAAGGAGAGCAGCTTCACTTTGAGTGTTCTGGGTTCTTCAGGGGCTAAGATCGAATAGTACCCCCATTTATCTGGGATTGGTGCTGTGACAGCAAGGCAGCATGCAGCAGAAAGGACCCTGAGGTGGTCCTTTGTTTCATCATGTACCAGCAGTATGATCTTAGACTATGTGGTTGTAGAAACACAGGACTGGGGGCCCAGTCTCAAGCTCTGCACCTTTTGTGCCCCTCCTAAGTTAAATCACCTCTCTGAAACTCACCTCCTCATCATCAAATGAGCAAAATAATCTTTACCTTGCAGGATTTTTTACTGTGGAAGGTAAAATACCAAGGTGAGACAGAGGAGATGCTGCCTAGGGTGTAGAAGTGAATGCAGTGAACAGTGTACTTGCAGGACCCTGATAGTGAGATTATCCAGTTTTGCACCCTAGGTGGCACTCTTGCCTCACTCAAATTTGGCCCTGCTGGAGGTAATATAGAGGGCTTAGCCTGAGGCCAGGCTTCTAGGCTCCTTGATAACTGTTAGCTGTTGTTTTGTACTGGTTAGATTGTCCAGGATGTTTTCTCATCTGCAAAATGAGAATGAGAGAGTGGGACAACTCTCTCATAGGCTTATGATGATTGTGTGGGACATGTGAGACAGGCCATGGGTCATGGTGTCCTGCACACAGTCAGAACACAAAAAGGGCATTCTAAGGCCTTTGGGCAGCCCCAAGCCTTCTGCCTCACAGACAGCGCCCAAGCTCAGGCAGGCATTGTGAGTGCCTGAAAGTGTATGGCACAGATGGTTCCTTTACCAGTGCACTGCCAGCCCTGACAATGCTATTTGGATGTCTTTCAGTCTGAAAAATAGCTCTGAGTGATAAACATTTCTGCCCAATTTCTTGTGGGTAACACACTATAAAGATTGAATATAGCTAATTTTGAAAAGGGAGGATTATACAAGAATGTGTTCCTCCCTCAGAGCATTCTCGGGAGATCCATGACCCTGCAGCTAACCTAACAGGTTGAGAAAACATACAATATGGGGGAGAGGGCAGAGGCATATCTGTAATCGTTGTGGCAAGTCTCCAGCTGCTGGGCCTGACTTCACTTGAACCAACATGCAGTGTGGTGCTGTGCCCTGAGGAGAGGTATCCACATACACTGTTCCCCATCCATTCAGGCAGTTTCTCATAAATGTGTAAGCTCTGTGCCTGGCACTGTGTTGGAAACAGGGTAAGGGAGCAGAATAGCACAGACTTTGTCCTTGGTCATCTCACAGAGGAAGTAGGCATCTAGTCATCAAAGTCAAGACTCTCTGTTACAAGGGAAAGGAGAGACCAGGCACACCACATAGGCTGCCCTGCCGTATTGCAAACACCTCAAAACACCTATTTTATACATCTTCACATGAGTAACCAGAGCTGAGGGCCCCAGGTGTCTGTTGCTTAACAATGGACATATACAACAATGCAAAAGTATTCTAAATTTAAAATTCCAACACACAAAATTACCAGAATGAAGACACTTTATAAAAGTATCCTTCACTTGCTCAGAATGTTTGCCACACAGTGACTGTAAGTCACCATCACTCACATGTTTAAAAAAATGGGTGATGGCTATAAAGGCTTTCAGGAGCCTCAAAGTTGTCAAATGATATTGCCTTCCAAATACGGGGCATTAAATCCAGTCTGGTATTTAATAAAAATGTATACAAATTCTTCTGCTGTGAAACAAGGCATCCGTCCTTCTGGGGGTAGCTGTGCCTTTTGAAGGACTTTGTGTTCAGAATGGCCAGAAAAGTGGTAATAGCCAAGTAATTCTGGAGGAAATCACAGCCCAAAAGTGCAGGGCAAGGAAACCAGCAGGACTCAACATAGGTCACTCATGTCATGAGTTTTGAGCAAATTTCCCAAACTAGGGTATGCTTGGATGCTTAGGAAAGCAGTTGATTTCTTGGACATCCTCAGTCAAGATAAGATTGTAAAATGAATATGTTAGTTTCATAGTGGGATGGGAAAATGGAGAGTGTGAAACTTGAAAAAAAATTAAGAGCTCTGAAGAATGCTGAAAAATTGAGCAATTGGGAACACATGAATGGATACATTAGAAATGACAGTAACAATTATTCTTTAAATGTATACAACTTATATAACTTTGCATTTCACACATATTATCTCATTAATCCTCATTTTTTAATAATTTAAAATTGAGTTCGTGTGTGTGTGACTTTTCAGTGAAGCTTCATAACCAAGCTGGGCTACTTTCACAGGACTACAGAGGCCTTTGCAGAGACATTGTAAAGATTTACCCTAAGTCATGAAGTAAAGAAATAATATAGATGTAAAAAATGAGCCACTAGTCTGCTCCCCCCACTAAATACCAGGAATCCATCTTGCCCACTCTGAGCTCCTGCAGGTTTGACTTAAACTTGCCTTTCCCCAAATCATCAGACTCCAATGGTAACTTTGTATGCATGTTTCTCACATCCTCTGGGACCCTTGCAAGATATGGGGCCATGTCATTCATTTTTGAGCTTCTAGTGCTCAGTTTGATACTAAATAAAAGCATACAAATGAATACTAATATAAGTAGTGCCTAGTAATATTTCCTGTACTGGGAATATTCTTCTTTTAGGTGCACAAGTCACATATTCCCAGCTTGACTTTATTTTCCTAAATAAAGCAGGAACTATTTGTCATTCTTTCCTTTTTGCCTCTTTCTACATTTGATAAGGTACTGACAGATGCCAGATGCTCAATAAATGTCTGTTGGATTAACTCAAATTTGTCTCCTGATTTGAGCAACAACCATGAAAGACCAGCAGAAAGAGACACAATTAGGACCTCCATCTTCATTTTGGACCTAAAATGGTCTTGATTTATGTGTTCCCCCAAATAGAGCTTGAGACAATGTGTGAGCACAGGTAGCTTAAGTGGACAAAATTAAGGGAGGGATGGCAGCCAACAGGAGGCGTGACCACGGGCAACTGGAACTGAACCCACTGGGGGACTTGGAAAAACAGCATAGAACACACACTTGAGTTATCACACCTGAGATGCGAGGCTCCTGAGATATTCATCCACCACTTCCTGTCAGTAATTTTTAGGCTGCTTCTTGTTCATTGCCTAGCACTTTGAGCCTGATACCATCCTGGCAACCAGAGAGAGTTTTCAGGGAAAATAATTTCAGTCCTGGATGTTGGGAGTGAGTCCAGAGTACACAGAAATGGTGAACACTGTGGAGAGACAGACAAACACTGACAGTATCTGCTGTAATTGCTCTTCACATATGGAGCCACATGACATATGGGGTCCAGAGCTTGACCATGAGTCCTTCATTCCAGTTCTGGGTCAGAGGTCTCAGGATTTTACTTCTCTCTCTGCTTCCCCCCCCCAAAATAGAATGCTCCCCATCATTCTGTGAATGCAGAGCTTCACAGCAGGGAAGAAAAGGCCTATAAAGGCTTTGTGTGAATGTAAAACACTGGCACAGGATCCAGGATCCTGGTTTTCATCTGAGTTCTGCCTTTAATTAGCTGTGTGGCTAAATAAATGGCTGATCCTCTTTGGGCTTCTATTGAGGGCAGCCTGCATGGTATATAAAAATCCTCTCTCCTTGCTCTGGTTTGCTCAGCAGACTATATGGCTATCCTCTTGGATGAGTTCCCCTCCATCACCATTGGCACTTTTTGAGTAATTACATAAGTAATACATAATATATGTTAATGAACATATATTACATGAACCATAAGAAAAGTAAAACATAAGTAAACATCCCATAATCTCATGGCACAGAGAAAAACATCCATACAGTTTTTGATGCACAACCTTCATAGATACACACCATATAAACACACACACACACACACACACACACACACACACACACTCAACATTACTGATATGCTACAGCGCTTCAAAACCTAGCCTCTTGAGACACCAAGGTGAACAAAACAGACAAGCTTGCTGGCATTTCATTGGAGGCCACAGAAAATAATCACATAAATAAGAATTTCAAATAATAATGGTACAAAAACGTGATTATGATGAAAGAGATACACATTCCAGTTAAATACAAAGTAGTATTCTACTCTCCTTCTTAGAAAAGATGGCAGAATAAGCTGAAAATAAGACAACTCTACCAAGATTTAAATAGTCTTTGTCATTCACGGCTTCTTACAGAGATATTTTAAAATATTTTTATTCATTTTCTCAAATAAACTAAAAAATAGAGATCTGTGTGTTATTTGCCAAAATGCTCCTGAATATAAATATAAACCAAACTAAGGGGACATTTCACCACTTAAGGCCAGAAAGCATCCTAGATTAAAACAGCAGGAGTACATGAGATATGATCTGCATACTTTAATTAAGTAAGCGACCTTCATCTGTTGTTTCCAAAGTACCCCCTCAACCTTGAGTACCAAGCTCTTAGCTTTTTTTTTCTATAATTATTTGGTGGTTCTCTCTGCATGAAGTACTCTCTCACTTATTATTTCAGGTCTTGATTCAAATATCACCTTGTCTGAGAGGCCTTTCCTGACAAGTGTAAATAAAAGAGCCCCACTCCCCCCCACAACACGAACACCTTACATTTTTCTTCAAATCCTTATTTGTTTGTTTGCACCCTACCTCAATCTGTAAACTCAGTGATTGCCAAATCTTAGGAAACTAGAACATCCTAGCACATGGTAAACACTCAATAATAATTTTTATTGCTATCATTTGGTGGAGAGTGAGTGTCTCAAGTCAGCAGAAAGAGGTCACTTTAGGTTGAAAGAGGTTAAGAAAGACCTGTATAGGGTGTCAACACATGAACTAAAATCTGAATGACAAGAACACACACACACACAGGTCTAGTTTGGGGACTGGCAAATATTTATATGAAGTGCAACATAGTAAATATTTTTGCTTTGGGGAGCTACATAGTATTTCTGTCACTTCTCCTTTAAAAAAGTAAAAACTTAAAGATATAAAACATTCTTAGTTCATGGGCTTTACAAAAGTAAGTTGTGGTCCATAGTTTATGGGCTCTTATCTACAGGAGAAGCATTCTGTAGGGGAGGGAGACAACTAATGAAAAAACGGTGTACACATGGAATATTTAACAGACACAGAGGCCAGTGTGGCTAGAACATAGGCACCAGGACCCAGCCAGGGAGTGGAAAGAAAGAAGTCCAAGGAGGTAGGAAAGTCCAGAGGAATAGGGCCTTGCAGGAACTAGGAAGACATTCTATTTGATTGTAAATGCAACAGGAAACCACTAGAGGAATTTAAGCAAGGGGCTAAGATGATGCAATTTATGTTTTACAAAATACATCTCTGGTATCTGTTTGAAGAGAGGCATATGGTGGGAGGAGGAAGGGCAATGAGCCCAGGAACGGCTGAAGCAGGAGGCCACTGAGAGTGAAGGAGCCACGGTGAGGAAGAGACATGGTCAGACTTCAGACAAAGCTGGCACTACATGGACGGACGGGTTTTCAACATGCTTCTTTGCATTTCACAAAAATAATTTCCCGTGACGCTTAATATCCTTTTCCACATTCTTTTAAAAGTCTGTAGAATATCACATGATAGTATTATTTAGTTCAGCCATCTCTAAAAGGCAGGCATTGAGCTTGTTTCCAATTATTTCATATTAGGAATAATCTCCCCACAGTGTTTGCTTTGCTCAGTCTCAGACTCACCAAAATAGTCTCATTAAAATGGTCCCTAGTGGTCTCTGAGGGCTCCCATATTTTGTCCAATTTAGGAGGAGCTTAAAGAGCAAGTAAATTATGCTTTCTGTCTGGATCCCTCCCAGAGGCCTTGTAGTCACCCACCGTCCAAATCAGCCACACTTATATGTCAGCATTTGCTTTCCTCTTCCTCTTGAACCATCCTGCTACCTTTTGCTACTTTCAGGTTTTCCCTAGAACAATTACCTTGGACTACATCTTCTTCTAAATTCTTATCTTCTTCAATCGACCTCATTTTGCTGCCAGGGGATCATTTTCTTGCCAAGTCTGTAGTAACAGTGAACCAGAGAACAAACGGCTTAGGCTGACCCACAATGTGGCCTTCTTGGCAGTTGATTCCTCCCTCCACTCTTTCAAAGGATGCTTCCCAGTGATGGCTCTCCACTTCTTGGTAGCCCAGTCCTTTCCCCATAACTGATCCCATTCTGTGATTCGGTTTATTTCCCTGGTGACTGGTCCTCCTCTGTGATTGGTCAGCCACAGTGACAGACTGTCCCCATCTGAACTTTATAATCAGAGTCTGTAAGTACCTCAAAGAGGGTCCTTATCCTACTTCAGGTAGGAAACTATGTCACGAACACCACTATTTACGAAGTTCTTATTATGTGCCAGGCACCATGCAAGCACCTCACATGTATTATCTCACTTTATCTTAACACAATGAGACAAGAATTATCTTTTGTACTTTACAAATGAGGAAGAGGCAGAGAGAGGTTAACCAGGGTGCCCAGCCACAGAACTGCCAGTGTCAGATCAGGATTTAAAAGTAGGTTTTTTGCAATTCTGTAGATATTGCCCAAAGCTGCTGTGGAGATGCAGCTAGGTCTCACATGTCACACCTCGGGCGACTTCAGGAAGTTGCCATGAGCCCTACTGAGTCTAAAATTTGGCCTGGAATGGGAGTGGAGGGGGTGGGTGTGTGCTGGGAGCAACCTGGGTAGGATCCTGTGAATGATTTGTGTGCCTTCCTTTCCACAAGTGGGTAATTTGGTCTCCTTTCTTGTTTTGCTTTCTGCTTTTGTTTTTTATTTTGAAATAACACCATCCAGTTGGCAAAGCCTGTGGGGAGAACCATTTTATTACTTTATCTAAATATAATGTGAAAAAGTTGCTGACCCAGAGCTCTGTAGCAGGAACAAATTGTGCAAGGTCTTTTAAGAAGAGGATAGATGGTGTTGCAGTTTGAAGTAAAAAATTTCCAAAATGTATGCTCAACAATAATCATTAAAATGTTTGCAGTGTACCAAAAAAAAAAAAAAAAAAGAAGAGGAAAGATGGCCATCTGGGATTTTAGAGATGGGGCTCTCCAGAACGGGCTTCTGTGGAGTTTATGCTCACAGTTTTGTTCTCTTCCTGATACAGTAGTTATCACATTAGAGAAAGAAGGAACATTTTTCATGAATTGTGTTTGAACTTTGTGATACTATTTGCAAGGACAGCCTCTGAGCCCTGATGCAAGTCACACTTCTTCAATGAAATATTCACGGAGTCTCATCTGCCAAAGGGCCAGACATTCTGCATTTTGTGGAGCCACTGTATGCTGTCTTGACTGTTTCCATTTTTTATGTCTAAATCTGTCTTTGTTTTCTAGGGAGGCAGTAGCTGGGTCTCACTCTCCCCCCACTCCCCAGGTTTCTGGCAGTGATTAGCATGTGGTCAGTTCTCAGTAGTCATTTCTTGTTTGATAATGCCTCTATGAGTCCCAAATCCACTCTTTAAATAGGAGCAATGATACATGTACACTCCTTAGGGGTGTCAGAAGTATTAAAGATAATGTACATAAAGCATTCATCACATTGCCTGCTATGCAGTAGGCAATTAATTAATGATGACTATAATAATGTGTTTCAGAAATAAATAGTTGCAAATGGAAATCAAGTTGTTTTCCTTCAGGGAGTGGGATTATGTCTCCTGGAACTCGTCAGAGGTCGGTCATCTGTGTCCTCATTTAACTTTCTTATCGATCCTAATCCACTCACTGATGAGACCTTCTGGTGATGCTGCCCTGGAAGGTGTAATTAAAATGAAAGCAAAGCAAAGCAAAACAAAACAAATACATCAGAGAGTTGAGAAGTGAGGACCAGAAGCAGCATGGAAATAGGTTGGAAATACAAAAGGGGCTCTGCTAACCAGTCCCTCTACCCAGAATTCGTAAGAACTACAGGTTTTCTAGGAAATGGTAAAATCAATGAGTGAGAGGGGGCTCCTGGGGAAGAAGCAAATCAGGTCTGTCAGGAAGCTTCAAGATGTCATCAAGGCCTCTCATCAGGCCAAGAGGGAATCAGAGGTGACAGGGTTTGTCCAAGACCCCCTAAGAAATAACCAGCTATTCTCTGGTATTGTGTTGTGTTATGTTGTGTTGCCCTGCCTTCCAGTATTATTCTGGGAAGTCTCTACCACCTTGCATTTAGTTTATGTGCCTAATTAGGCCCAGGACCCTCTGGTTCCAGGGACATTGCATGTGACTCAAGCCTGGCCAGTCAACCTATTAATGCCCTAAACATGCTAATTAATTCATGGCCCATGATGTGGCCCAATGAATGTTTAATGAGAATGGCACCCAAGGTGAACGTAGGAGCTGTGAGGAGTAATAGTTTCTTTCCCATCAGATTTGATGCTGGGAGGAAGTGAGAAGGAAATATTTGGAACTCATTTTACCACTAGGTGGAGCCTGAGAATAAAATATCAGGGAAGAAACCTTAGCCAAGAAAGAGACTGTGTTCTAGTGATATATACAAGTTTTTGAGTGTCTGGATCACATCATACCTGAAGATAGCATAGTTGTTGGGTTTCTCAGTTATATGAGGCAATAAAAATTCCTCCCATTCTTTGAAATCTTGCCATTTGCAACTACGTGGGTGGAACTAGAGAGTATTATGCTAAGCGAAATTAGTCAAAGACAAAGACAAATATCATGACTTCACTCATATGAGGACATTAAGACACAGAACAGATGAACATAAGGTAAGGAAAGCAAAAATAATATAAAAACGAGGAGGGGGACAAAACACAAGCGACTTTTAAATATGGAGAACAAACAGAGGGTTACTTGAGGGCTTGTGGAAGGAGGGATTGGGTAAATGGGTAAGGAGCATTAAGGAATCTGAAATCATTGTGGCACTATATGCTAACTAACTTGGAAATAAATTTTTAAAAAATAATAAAATAAATAAATAAATAAATAAATAAATAATTCCCTCCATTTTTGGTCAGTATGTGGTGATTTTCTTTCCATTTCAACACTGAGTTCTGAGATATAGGTCTCAGTCGGGGGGATACAATATATTGGTTCACTCAACATCTGTTCCAATCTTTTTCTATTGGATGTCCCTTTACTTCAGGATTAGGGGAGAGCCTTAATTCCAAGATACTGGAATAGTCCTCATAGCCGGGACTCTATGTGCCTAAGGTTCTGCCCATCAGATGCATTCCAGTGAGATTTGATTTGCAAACAAGTTATTTGGGAAAAAAGATGCAGCATCCATTTTGCTTGTTTTGATATAGCAGATGTATGGCCTGCTTCTTTATTCCCATGTTGCTGCCACCGTGGTAGGATCTGGAGTTTATGCTTAAGACAGAGACATGCTGATTTACCGCCTGCCTGACTGTGGCAAAAGTAGCAAGCAATTCCTTTGAAGGGCCACTTCTCTACTGATACTCTAGGTCTTATTCCTATACAGTCTGCTCTGCTAGGCCTTCTAGTAATTTTGTAAGCACTTTATTTCTTGTACTAAACCCCTTTCTGCTTGAAATAGAATGGTTTCTGAGTTCTGCAATGGAACCCTTTCTGATAAGCCAGAAAGCCTGCCGCTGGACATAGCACTTACTTTCCATGTGAGGCAGCAGTGTCCCAGCTCTCCCTGACTCACGACATTGTGGTACTGTCAGGTGGCAGGAGGCTGGTGACTGCCACCTGGACTCCCAGAAGTACTACTGGTGATATTCGGCTCCCAGCTTACCCAGGTTTGTGGTAGAAGTAAAAGAGAGGAGGTTTGGAGAGTGGCACAAGGGATGAAGAGAAAATGCAATGATGAGCATGGCACACTCTTCCAGAGAGGGCTTCCTTACAGTAGTTGAGCTTCTCCTTGCACACTCCACATGAGGTATCTTAAAGGCAGATTTATGCAGTGTCTTTGTGAAGCAGCGTAGCCCCACTTCCAGGGAGTGAAATGGACTATTGGTTGCTTCTCAAAAGTCACACGTTGGGATCACTGGTATAAAAATGGTATACTTACTGGGGCGCCAGTGTGGCTTAGTCGGTTAAGCGTCCGACTTTCGCTTAGGTCATGATCTCGCGGTTCGTGGGTTCGAGCCCCGCGTCGGGCTCTGTGCTGACTGCCAGCTCGGAGCCTGGAGCCTGTTTCAGTCTGTGACTCCCTCTCTCTCTGACCCTCCCCTGCTCACGCTGTCTCTCTCTCTCCTAGAAATAAATAAAACATTTAAAAAAAATAAAAATGGTATACTTAGGATTTTTACACCAAGAGGTTGTGGCCACCTACCCCCAATACCATATAGATAAGAGCACAGCTCGAGATATTCTCCAGGTTTCTGAATATTAAGTCTTCTCAGATGTATGGATTGTTTCCATAGATTAAGGATAATGTACTGAGTTCTCAGTTAGTAGTTGAGCTCCTGTATTTCACACAGTATTTACATTTGAGTTCAAGCCTCAAATAAGTAAGATCCCCTAAACATAAACATTGTACAGATTCACAGACTCAACATCACATCTGACTGCCCACTAGCATCCCTTCTAGACTCTAGAGCAAAGGGCTCAGTGTGTGGCCTTTGTACTGACAGTATCAGCACCCACCACGGCACTTGTTAACAATGCAAATTATTGGGGAGAAACCAAGATGGCAGAAGAGCATGGAAGTCTTTTTCTTGTCTCATGTACATGATATACAGCCAGATCAACACTAAACTATACTGCATACTTAGAAAACCTCTTTGAAGATTAACACAACAATTTGCACAACCTGAACCACAGAACTCAGCAGGTACGCAGCGCAGAGAGGTGAACGGGGGGAGAGAGGAGATGCAGAAGGCAGGGAGCTGTTTTTGCTTGCGGAGAGAGGAAGGAGACAGGGGGAGAGTAGGGAAAAGGACTCCCCCAAAAAACAGCTGGAGAGAAAGTGGGAAAAAAAGGTGGAAACAGCCATAGGGACTGAACTAAAGAGGGAGAAAGGAGAGGGTTTAAATTCCACTAAGACCCTATAAACAGGGGGGCACAGAGTCTGAAACCCTACAGCTCAAAATACCTGGTTGTAAGGACGAATTTCCAGGAGAAGAGTGGGTCCAGGAGGTCTTCGGTATCCAGGAGATTTTCCACAATTCTGAAAATGCTGCTGCTATGCGATTATGTGAAATTTTTCTGCTGTGGGCTGACACCCAGCCACAAGTCTCTGGACATAGACAGCAGCAAGGTATTGCTAGCATTCCTGGGTGTGGCTGACACCCGGCCATTGCTTGGTGAGACCCACTCCCACATGATCTGAGTGTGTGTGTGTGTGTGTGTGTGTGTGTGTGTGTGTAAGCCTCAGTCCCTCAGAAGTGAGGGGTCAGGAAATACAGCCGTATCTCAGATAAAACTCAGGAGGGGAGGCAACTTGAAGGCATGGTTATGGACAGTGCAAAAGCAGGGAGTAGACTGAAACTGAAGAAGGATGGGTGCACGATTCCTGGTCAGGGAACCCACAGAGTTCTGATACTCACCTGGATACCTGGGTGACATTTTCACCCTGCCCACACAGGTGCATACACACCTACAGGCAACACAGAAATCCACCCCAGTAAGCTAAGCAGCACCATGTAGTGGAAAACAGACTGTTACATTAAGCCCCGCCCAACTGGGCCAACTCACTCTTCAGGAACACCACAAATCTCTCCCCCTGGTTAGTTTAAGGATTATAAAGAGCTTCATAGTTTGACTTCTAGGGGAAAACAATGTAATAACAATTGTATCTCAGTCTGTTCACTGGCCCATCTATTCAATTTTCTTTTTTCTTTTGTATTCTTTCTTTTTCATTTCTTGTCTTTTACTTGAATACAGAAATAAAAATTTATTTTTATATTCAATTTTTATTAAAATATTTTTCTTTATTTTTATCTTCTTTTTCTGGAAAATTGTTTTTTACTTTTTTGTAAGTTTTTCAAATTCTATTTTACTTCCAGCATTTAAAGTTATTCTACTTCAGTGTATTCATTTTCTCAAATGTTCAAACTTTTTTTGTTTCTGTGTTTTGTTTGTTTTGTTGTTGTTGTCTTTGTTTTGTTTCATTTTTTCCTTTTCTTTTATTTTTCCCTTTTTTCCCTACGGGAAAAAAAAACACACCTAGCACCTACCATCACTTATTTGATTGTGTGTGTGTGTGTGTGTCTGTGTGTATTGTTTTTAATTCTTTAATTTTAAGTTTTTCCCTTTTTTCTCCAATCAAACTCCTTTCAATGACCAGCCCAAAACACACCTAGGATCTACCATCATTTATTTGATATTTTGTGTGTGAGTGTGTTGTTTTTAATTTTTTAATTTTCTCCTTTTTTCTCTAATCAATCAAGCTCCTTTCAATAACCAGACCAAAACAAACCTAGAATCTAGAACGTTACTTATTTGATTTTGTATGTGTGTGTGTTTTAATTTTTTAATGTTAAAATTTCCTTTTTTCCCTCTAATCAATCAAACTCCTTTCAATAACCAGACTAAAGCACACCTTGGATATAGCATTATTCATTTGATTTTTCTTGAGTGTGTTGAGTTCAATTTTTTAAATTACAAAAACTTTTTTTACCTTATTAATTCCTTCTCATCCTTCAAAGTGACAAAACGAAGGAATTCCTCCCAAAAGGAAGAACAAGAAGAAATGTCAGCCAGGGACTTAACGAACACAGATATAAGCAAGATGTCTGAATCAGAATATAGAATCACAATGAAAAGAATACTAGTAGGGTTGAAAATAGATTAGAATTCTTCTCTATGGAGATAAAAGAAGTAACAGGTTAGTCAGGATGAAATACAAAATGCTATAACTGAACTGCAATCTCAAATGATTGCCATGGTGGCAAGGATGGATGAGGCAGAGCAGAGAATCAGCAATATACACGACAAACTTATGGAGAATAATGAGGCAGGATTTTTCCTGGGGAGAGTAAAACAAAATATCATGATTTAAGAATAAGAGAAATCAGTGACTTGTTAAAAAGGAACAAGATCAGAATCATAGGGGTCCCAGAAGATGAAGAAAGAGAAATAAAGATAGAAAGTTATGTGACCAAATCATAGTGGAAAACTTTCCTAACCTGGGGAAAGATAGACATTAAAATCCAGGAAGCACACAGGACTCCCGCAAGATTCAACAAAAACCGACCATCAACAAGGCATATCATAGTCAAATTCACAAAATACTCAGACAAGGAAAGAATCATGAAAGCAGCAATGGGAAAAAAAAAGTTCTTAACCTACAAAGGAAGACAGATCAGGTTTGCAGCAGACTTATCCACAGAAACTTGGCAGGCCAGAAAAAAGTGGCAGGATATATTCAATGTGATGAATCAGAAAAATTTGCAGCGAAGAATTGTTTCTCCAGCAAGGTTTCATTCAAAATAAGAGAGATAAAAAGGTTCCCAGACAAACAAAAATTAAAGGAGTTCATCATCACTAAACCAGTCATGTAAGAAATTTTGAAGTGGAACATCAAAGACAAAAAAGACCAAAAGCAACAAAGACTAGAAAGGACCAGAGAATACCACCAGAAACTCCAACTCTACAAGAAACATATTGGCGATAAACTCATCTTTCAGTACTCACTCTAAACATCAGTGGACTAAATGCTCCAATCAAAAGACATAGAGAAACAGAATAGATAAGAAAACAAGATCGTTCCATCTATATGCTGTTTACAAGAAACTCACTTTAGACTAGACACCTTTGGATTGAAAGAAAAAGGATGGAGAAGGATCTATCATGCTAATGGCCATGAAAAGAAAGTTAGAATAGCCATACTTATATCAGACAATCTATACTTTGAAGTAAAAACTGTAACAAGAGATGAAGAAAAGCATTATATCATAATTAAGGGATCTAGCCACCAAGAAGACATAACAATTGTAAACATTTATGTTCCAAATGTGGAAGAACCCAAATATATGAATCAATTAATCACAAATATAAGGAAACTCACTGATAATAATACCACAATAGTAGGGGATTTCAATTCCCCACTTACAGCAACGGATTGATCATCTAAACAGAAAATCAACAAGGAAACCATGACTCTGAATGACACACTGGACAGATGCACTTAACAGATACATTCAGAACATTTCATCCTAAAGCATCAGAATATACATTCTTCTCCAGTGCACATGAAACATTCTTCCGACTAGATCACATACCGAGACAGAAATCAGGCCTCAACAAGTACAAAAAGATAGATTATACAGTGCATTTTTTCAGATCACTACGCTATGAAACTTGAAATCGACCACAAGGAAAAATTTGGAAAGATAACAAATACTTGGAAACTAAAGAACACCCTACTAAAGAATGAATTGGCTAACCAAGAATATATGAGGAAATTAAGAAGTACATGGAAGCCAATGAAAATGATAACACCACAAACCAAAATCTCTGAGATGCAGCAAATGCAGTCATAAGAGGGAAGTAGATAGCAATCCAGGTCTTCCTACAGAAGGAAGAAAGATCCCAGATACACAACCTAACCTTACATCTCAAAGAGCTGGGAAAAGAGCAGCAAATAACTCCAAAACCAGCAGAAGACAGGAAATAATAAAGATCAGAGCAGGAATCAACGCTATTGAAACAAACAGACAAAAAAAGCAAAAACAGTAGAACAGATCAATGAAACCAGAAGATGGTTCTTTGAAACAATTAACAAAATTGATAACCCCCTTACCAGTTTGATCAAAAAGGTAAAAGGAAAGGACCCAAATCAATAAAATCAAGAATGAAAGAGGCGAGATCACAACCAACACAGCAGAAATACAAACAATAATAGGAGAATATTATGAGCAATTCTGGCCAATAAAAAGGGAAATCTGGAAGAAATGGACAAATTCCTAGAAACATATAAACTACCAAAACTGTAACAAGAAGAAATAGAAAATTTGGACAACCCATAACCAGTAAAAAAATCAAATTTATAATCAAAACTCTCCCAAAAAACAAGAGTCCAGGGCTAGATGACTTTCCAGGGGAATTCTACCAAACATTTAAGGAAGAGTTAACACCTATTTTCTTGAAGCTGTTACAGAAAACAATAGAAATGGAAGGAAAACTTTCAGACTCTTTCTATGAAGACAGCCTTACCTTGATTACAAAACCCCATGAAAAAAGAGAACAATAGACCAATCTCCCTGATGAACATGGGATGCAAAAATCCTCAACAAGACATTAGTCAATTGGATCCAACAATACATCCAAAAAATTATTCACCACGACCAAGTGGAATTTAGACCTGGGATGCAGGGCTGGTTCGATATCCAGAAAACAATCAGTGTGATTCATCACATCAATAAAGGAAAGGACAAGAACCACCTGATCCTCTCAATAGATGCAGAGAAAGCATTGGACAAAATGAAGCATTCTTTCTTGATAAAAACCCTTAAGAATGTAAGGATAGAAGGATTATACCTTGAGATCATAAAGCCAAATATTAAAGGCCCAATGCTAATATCATCCTCAATCGGTAAAAACAGAGAGCTTTCTACCTAAGGTCAGGAACAAGACAGGGATGTCCACTCTGACTACTGTTATTCAACATAATATTGGAAGTCTTAGCCTCAGTAATCAGAGAACCCAAAGAAATAAAAGGCATCCAATTCGTCCAGGAGGTGGTCACACTTTAACTCTTCAGAGATGACATGATACTCTATATGTAAAACCCAGAAGATTCCACCAAAGAAACTGCTAGAACTGATCTAGGAATTCAGCAAATTGGCAGGATATAAAATCAATGCACAGAAATCGTTTGCATTTCTATACATCAACAATGAAGCAAAAGAAATAGAAATCAAGGGGGGATATCTGAGAGGCTCAGTTGGTTAAGCGACTGACTTTGGCTCAGGTCATGATCTCACGGTTCATGGGTTCAAGCCCCGTGTTAGGCTCTGTGCTGACAGCTCAGAGCCTGGAGCCTGTTTCGGGTTCTGTGTCTTTCTCTGCCCCTCCCTCACTCATGCTATGTTTCTCTCTGTCTCAATATTAACAAACATTAAAAAAAAAAAGAAACAGAAATCAAGGAATTGATCCCATTTACAATTGCACCAAACCCCGCAAAATACCTAGGAGTAAACATACCCAAAGAGGTGAAAAATCTATACACTGAAAAGTATAGAAAGCTTATGAAGAAAATTGAGGAAGACACACACAAAAAATGAAAAATGTTCCATGCTCCTGGATAGGAAGGACAAATATTGTCAAAATGTCAATACTCCCCAAAGCAATCTACATATTCAATGCAATCCCTATCAAAATGGCACTAGCATTCTTCGAAGAGCAAGAACAAACAATGGTAAAATTTGTATGGAACCAGAAAGACCCTGAATAGCCAAAGCAATCTTGAAAAAGAAAACCCAAGCAGGCATCACAATCCCAGACTTCAAGCTGTATTTCAAAGCTGTAATCATCAAGACAGTATGGTACTGACACAAGAACAGACACTCAGATTAATGGAACAGAATACAGAACCCAAAAATGGACCCACAAACCTATGTCCAACTCATCTTTGACACAGCAGGAAAGAATATTCAATGGAATAAAGGCAGTCTGTACAGCAAGTGGTGCTGGGAAAACTGGACAGCAACATGCAGAAAAATGAACCTGGACCACTTTTTTACATCATATACAGAAATAAACTCAAAATGGATGAAAGACCTAAATGTAAGGCAGGAAGCCATCAGAGTCCTCGAGGAGAAAGCAGGGAAGAACCTCTTTGACTTTGGCCGCAGCAACTTCTTACTCAACACGTCTCTGGAGGCAAGGGAAACAAAGCAAATATGAACTATTGGGACCTCATCAAAATAGAAAGCTTCTGCATGGTGAAGGAAATAACCAGCAAAACTAAAAGGCAACAGACGGAATGGGAGAAGATATTTGTAAACGACATATCAGATAAAGGACTGGTATCCAAAATCAATAAAGAAGTTCTTTGATAAAGAACTTATCAAACTCAACACCCATCCAAAAAATATTAATCCAATGAAGAAATGGGCTAAAGACATGAATAGACACTGCTCCAAAGAAGACGTCCAGGTGGCCAACAGACACTTGAAATGATGCTCAATATCACTCATCATCAGGTAAATACAAATCAAAACCACAGTGAGATACCACCTCACACCCATCAGAATGGCTAGCATTAACAACTCAGGCAATAACAGATCCTGGCGAGGATGTGGAGAAAGAGGATCTCTTTTGCACTGCTGGTGGGAATGCAAACTGGTGTAGCACTCTGGAAAACAGAATGGAGATTCCTAAAAAAAAAAAAAAAATTAAAAATAGAACCAGCCTATGACCCAGCAATTGCACTACTAGATATTTATCCACGGGATACAGGTGTGCTGTTTCAAAGGGACACATGCACTCCAATGTTTATAGAAGCACTATCAACAATAACCAAAGTATGGAAAGAGCCCAAATGTCCAGCAATGGAAGAAAGGATAAAGAAGCAGTGGTGTACACACAGACACACACATATATATATACATACACATATATATACACATTATGTACATATATATATAATGGAGTAGTACTTAGCAATCAAAAAGAATGAAATCTTACAATTTGCAACTACATGGCTGGAACTAGAAGGTATCATGCTAAGCGAAATCAGTCAGAGTAAAACTAAAATCATATGACTTCCATCATGTAAGGACTTTAAGACACAAAACAGATGAACATAAGGGAAGGGAAGCAAAATTAATATAAAAACAGAGAGGGGGACAAAAACATAAGAGAGTGTTAAATATGGAAAGCAAACAGAGGATTATTGGAGGAGTTGTGGGAGGGGAGATGGGCTAAATGGGTAAGGGGCATTAAGGAATCTGCTCTTGAAATCATCATTGCACTATATGCTAACTAACTAGGATGTAAATAAAAAATTAATGTAAAAAATTGAAAAATATTAAAAAATATTTTTAAAAATCCAAATTATAAAGCTTTACCCCAGATCCACAAAACGTAGCTTTCTCATAGGGTTATTATTGTGAATATATAGAAATCAAGTATGTAACGCATCTAGCCAAGAACCTACTGTCCCATGGCTGACACTCCTTCGGTTTGTATATGTCCCATACTGTCATCTCTGATGGCATTGACTCATTCTCCCTCAGCCTAACGGACCTATACTCATCTTTCACATTCTTTTTTTTTAAATAGTTTATTGTCAAGTTGGTTTCCATATAACACCCAGTGCTCATCCCAACAAATGCCCTCCTCCATGCCATCACCCCCCTTCCTCTCTCCCCCACCCCTATCAGCCCTCCGTTTGTTCTCAGCATTCAAGAGTCTTTCATGGTTTTCTTCCTCCCTCTCCCCAACTATTTTTCCCCCTTCTTCTCCCCCACAGTCCTCCGTTAAGTTCGTCCTAATCTTCCTAGACGTGCAAACATATGCTATCTGTCCTTCTCTGCCTGACTTATTTCGCTCAACATAACACCCTCAAGTTCCATCCATGTTGCTACACATGGCCAAATTTCATTCTTTCTCATTGCCATGTAGTATTCCATTGTATAGATAAACCACATCTTCTTGATCCATTAATCCGTTGATGGACACGTAGGCTCTTTCCATGTTTTGGCTATTGTTGAGAGTGCTGCTATGAACATTGGGGTCCATGTGCCCCTATGCATCAGCACTCCTGTATCCCTTGGGTAAATTCCTAGCAGTGCTATTGCTAGGTCATAGGGGAGTTCTATTTTTCTTGCTTGACACATCCCCAAAGGCAAGGGAATCAAGAACAAAAAGGAACTATTGAGACCTCATCAAGATTAAAAGCTTCTGCATGGCAAAGCAAACAATCCATAAAACTAATAGGCAACCGAAGGAATGGGAAAAGATAGTTGCAAATGACATATCAGATAAAGGGTTAATATCCAAAATCTATAAGGAACTCACCAAACTCCACACCTGAAAAACAAACAACCCAGTGAAGAAATGGGCAGAAGATATGAACAGACACTTCTCCAAAGAGGACATCCAGATGGCCAACAGACACATGAAACGATGCTCAGCATCCCTCCTCATCAGGGAAATACAAATCAAAACCACACTGAGATACCACCTCATGCCTCTCAGAGTGGCTAAAATGAGCAAATCAGGAGACTATAGATGCTGATGAGGATGTAGAGAAACGGGCACCCTCCTACACTGTTGGTGGGAATGTAAACTGGTGCAGCCCCTCTGGAAAACAGTGTGGAGATTCCTCAAAAAAAAAATCTTTCACATTCTACTAATAGCATCCCTTTGCATATTTTTCTCTGACCTCTTTTCTTATCTTCTACCCTCCTGGTACTAACCCTGCCCTCTGCTGAGCTTCCACCTTGTCATTTGCAACATGTACCTCAACATTCCTTTTCTGCATGTAACTGTTGTTATGGCCAGTCCAGCATTCATTCACTTTTTTAATTTATGGAATCCTCATTTTATTTTGGGAAATCTTGCCTATCTCTGTTTTAGTTCATGTAGGTTTTTAAAAAATGTTTATTTATATATTTTGAGAGAGAGAGCAGGGAGAGGCAGAGGGAGAGGGAAACAGATAATCCCAAGCAGTCTCCACACTGTCAGTGTAGAGCTCTATGTAGGGATCAAATTCACAAATGGTGATATCGTAACCTGAGCCAAAACCAAGAGTTGGACGCTTAATTGACAGAGCCACACAGGCACCCCATCAGCTCATGTAATTTTGACGGGATTGACCCTACTCACCCACCAACATTATATCACTCAGATCTGGCCAAACTTATTTCACTTCATAGCCACAGCAGTTGATTCACAGGTGGCCATATGACATAAATGAGTCCAAGGAGTGTTGGTCCATAAAGTTTGATTTGAAATATTGGGAAGTAATGGGCTCATTTTTGGCTAGGGGTGTAATAGGTATAAGTTGGTATAATAGAAGAAATCCTGCTCAACACAAAGCCAACTCACAGTCAAGCAAAGAACAGTAAGGGAGACAAATTCCTGAATTTTATGAACACCTGAATCTGTCGTGCCTGCTGCAATCATACACTGTGTAATGGCAGCTTAGTGCATGAAACAAGACTTTTTGGGTTATTTCTGTTTATTTTTTTCCCACACAGCTGTGACTTTTGTTTCTACCATTTACAAAAGAAAAAGTACTTGGCTTCTATGACCCCATTAAGGGAACTTATTCATTCTTGCCTTACAAATGCTGGATTCCTGCAAGGTGCTTGGTCAGTGGTAGGCTCCCAAGAAGTGTTGAATAACCAGATGAACCCCTATAAGGAGTAAAGGACTCAATTCCATCCTCTGTGCACCTGCCCTTGAGTCCTTTCTTCATCCCCTCAGTATGCATTCATTGGAAACTTCCCATGTGCCAAATATCTTTCCATTCTGCAGTTTGCCTTGCAGAGCCTTCCTTCCCCTGACCACCCAGGCCCTCATAATACCTATGAGGTCTCCTCATAGAATAGGCACAATTGTCTGTACCTTGAGAGCCAGGCAAAGGTCTCTCCATGACTCCCTTGGTGAAAAACCTTTCAGCTCAGATGACTATGCCAAGCAGCTGTCTGCTAATCATGCCTCAGTGGGAGACACCTTCGTCAAACTCCTTTTGAAACTGGCTTCTATGTCCCCAGTATGAATTAATTCTTTCTTTAAATGACACTAACTAGCCCACCATCCAAAGGATATTTGTCAGTTAGGTGGCCAAGTGACTGATAGTTGACTTGCTAAGATTGCTTAGAGGAGAAAACTCCACAGAAAAAAAGCTCTTCTCTCCATTCATTTTTCTTTTTTAGAATTATGACTCTCTTCCACCCAGAAGACTTGGGCTCAAGCTTTCAGGAAGCTTCAGGATTATAGTTGGGGGCAAAATATTTACCTGGAAAGAAGTATTGGTGACTCCCGGGGGGAGGACATGAACTAGACCTGTTCCTGCCTGGGGAAGGCTGCTTCCCACAGACTGGGTTAGAGAGTTTTCCCTGATGCTTTAATAGGGCAGTTAGAAGCTCTCCTAGGAATCATTTGCCCAATTGGCCTCACTGCCAGATCAGGCTCTGAAGACCTGAGCAATGCCCTCCAATCCACTGTCACAAGGGGGAAGAATGGAATGTGGGAGGAAATAAGGTGAGGCTGAGGGAAGGGAGACAGGGTAGGAAAAAAGACCTCAGTGAAACTCCAGACCCTTTACGTATAGGAGGATTAGGAGGAACTTAACAGAGGACCAAGCGAGAGAAGAAGAGGGGAAATAGTGGGGGAGAAGGAGAGAGACAAACCATGAAAGACTCTTGATTACTGAGAACAAACTGAGGAGTGATGGGTGTGGGGGGGTAGGGGGGAGATGGGCATGGAGGAGGGCACTTGTGGGGATGAGCACTGGGTGTTATATGGAAACCAACGACAATAAATTATTTGTAAAGAAAAAAAAGAAATCACAGTTTTCTAAAAAAAATTTTAAAAAAAGAAAAAAAAAGAAACTCCAGACCCTTTAAAAATCATGGGTTAGGTTTTTGATCCTCAGTGCCATGGTCTGTCCTTAGAAACAGCTCTCAAGCCCACTGGAGCAAACAGTACTTGAAAACTCAGATCAGGAGGCCCTCCTCTCTCTACCGCCTGATAGACATAGTTCTACCCACAGCATCAAGCACAGGATCTTGTGTCTGGAAAGGCTTGGGGATGATTTTGGCTTGACTCTCTCATTTGACCTGTGAGGACCCAGGCTCTGGGGGATTAAGAGATGTGCTGGAAAATACAAAAATATAAGACTTAAACTGGAACTAGAATCTCTCTCTGGACTTTTAGCCTTATTGCTTTCAGCTGTTACTTAGGATTGGCATTTACTGCCCTGGGACCCCTGTTGGTTTTCACCCCACACAGAACTCTAAGGTGCCCATTAATTGTACAAATCCTGGGTGCAGACTCCAGAGTGCTGAACAATAAGTTATCCTGTAGCTCCATCTGGTGGATCCTTGGACTATATTTTTATTAAATCTGTAGGAAAGACTGCAGTGGCAGGATCCTCCCTTTCCTTATGGACATAACCCCATTCCCTCCATGGCTGTGAGATGGTTGGCTCCAACTATCTTTCTCACAACCTTTGGTGAGCTTGTGTTCTCTCTTCCTCAGGCTGGATGTGATTATTATTCCAACCTCAGTTTTCTTCCCTGAAATCTTGGTGGTTTTTATGTTCCAGCACTGAACAGAGAGCTGTTGATGAGAGTGTTTGCCAGGTCTCCCCACTGCATGGAATCCTCCTGAAGGAGAGGTTTTGGCTCTTTGTTGTATCCTGACCACTACTTACACTAGTCACAGGGCCTAGAATAGAGTAGGGACCCTAATATTCCTTACAGAGAGAGAAGGAGGAAGGAAGGTAGACAAGAGCAGTCACCTTATATATCTATGTATACCTACCACCCTTGAAGTACAGTCTGACACAGAGTAGCACTAATCCTGGAATGGAAAAGTAGATAGAAGAAAGAATACTTCTTTCAAAGACCCTCCTCTTGTCAGACTCATACTTTTGATCCCAGCAGCATTGTCCCCTATACAGTCCCAGCTACTGTCCAGACCTAATGTGAGCAGGACAATGGGAGCCCTTTTTACCCTTTGTTGTTCTCCTGTGGTAATGCTTTCAGACTCATTCAATTTTTCTCTATCATAATTCATTCACTCATTTTTCAAACATTTACCAAGCAACTTTAGTATTTATACCTTTGAATAGGAGATGTTGATGCCAAGATAAATAAAATACACTTGTCTACACTCAAGGAGCTGCAATCTCTGAAGAGAGGGAGCAAGACTAGAGGGAAGGAAATACTTTCAAACAAATATTTGCAGGCCAGGGGGATCATGGTGAGCTTTTGTTGTTTTTTTTTAATAGTTTATTGTCAAGTTGGTTTACATATAACACCCAGTGCTCATCCCAACAAGTGTCCTCCTCCATGCCCGTCACCCCGCTTCCCCTCTCCCACCCCCACCCTCAGCCCTCAGTTTGTTCTTAGCATTCAAGAGTCTCTCATGGTTTGCTTCCCTCCCTTTCCCCAACTATTTTTCCCCTTCTCCTGCTTCATCTTCCGTTAACTTCCTCTAATCCACCTATATGTGCAAACATTTGGTATTTGTCCTTCTCTGCCTGACTTACTTCACTCAGCATAACAGTCATTTCTCATGGGCTCTAAGGAACTCTCTCAATTGCAATCAGGGCAACTGTGGTTTCATACTAATGAACAGGACACCCAATCTTATGGCAACAGTTGAAAAATGCCATTGGAAATCCACATACAATGGAATCCCAGTTTTCCCTAACAGTAATATAGTACAAATCCAGCCTCATCTTTGCTTCTACAAGCTACCTGATTTCAAAAACTCACCATGATTTCATGGTCAAATCAAATAGGTGGTAGAAACAAAGATGAGGCTGGATTTACACTATATTACTGTTAGGGAAAACTGGGATTCCATTGTATGTGGATTTCCAATGTAATTTTTCGACTGTTGCCATAAGCAAATGGAGCCCAGAGATTGGGTGTCCTGCTCATTAGTATGAAACCACAGTTGCCCTGATTGCAATTGAGAGAGTTCCTAAGAGCCCATGAGAAATGACTTATATTGTGGCTGCATCAAGATCCAATTAACTTGAACTGGACATCTTGGTAACTGTCTCTGCTGTTACAAGAAAAGTTTCAGTGGAGGAGAGGTGGGGGGGCAGGGATGATGTTCATTTGCCTTCTAAGCAAACACATCAGAGAGTGTTCTAACAGGGAAAGAAAGTGTAACTAATGAAATTAAATTCAGAGAAGAAAGATGAGCTCTGCTAATGATTAATGTTAAACTTAGTAGATCAGCAGGACATGCTGAGTTGAGAAGTTGCCCAGAGGGTTCCAGTCTGATGCCCATGTAAAGGAAGAACAATGAAAGAAACGATTTCAGCTCCCCTGCTTCCCCCCACAGCTTGTCTCTGGGGAAACACAATTATTAATTGCTCTGAAATGTCAGCTGCTTTGTTTCAAAGTAGTCATGTCCTCACCTACTTTCTGATCCACACCCCCCCACCAAAAAAATGACTTGAAATGTGAAAATCAACCCTTGATTTGTTTGAAATTGATTCAAGGTCTGCCACCCATCACTATATGCAGTAGTTTTTGACCAAGGGATAAGTTAGTCCAATTCAACACAAGTGGACAGAGATTCCGCTGCTCCCTGCATCTTCTCTCATGGAAGGCACAAACACAGAAGTGGGACCAGGCAGGATCTGCGAGGGGCATCTGGAGGAGAAGACAGAACTAGCAGAGGTTTCAGCTGAGGCAGTGCCTGTGGGCCGAGGAGGCAGGGATATCTTCCTGGTATGACAGGATCTGAGCTCAGAGCATAGAGTAAGGGGTAGTTCTAGTCTCTTTCTTTTCCAGACACAAGAGGCAGGTAGGAAAAGACTTCTCCCTACTGGCTCCCACTTTGGGATGTATGGCTTCCTTCCTTCCCTGTCTTCCTTCTTTGTGTTTCATGGAGCCCTATATATGTGCCAGGTACTGGAATAGAGAGGAAGAAGAGTAGCTGAGGATGTTAGGCTCCCTCTGATACCTGGGAAGTAGACAGCTGGAAAGTAAAACACCAGGAGAAGTCAGAGAAGGCTGACATAATGGTGTGGCAATTGGGAGGAAACACCTGTGTAACAGCCAAATAATCCCCCTATTTTGGACTCTGTTGTATTTAACTCTGCAGTCTTTAAAATAATGTAATCTCTAGGACTCTGAGGCCTTCCCAAATCCTATTGACCTGAAAGTTGGATAAGAACTGATCTCGTTTGTGTCTGAATGAATGGATGTTGTCTGTGCAAGCAGCAGACGTCAGGGCCAGGCTGGTATCCAGCATAATAAAAGCAAATGCATGCTTTGTGGTTACAGATGGGCATGCAAGCAGCCTGGCTTCCCTTTCTTATGGGACCTGCAAGGGTCTGAGGGTGAGGGGAGTGCATTCCTGAGGCCTGCCTCAGTGCTTGTTTGCCGAGTACCTCATGACCTTGCAGGCAGTGTGTCTGATCAGCCATTTCTCCTGTGACTAAATATTTGGTCATGGAAGTAGGAGAGAATTCCATCAGTGGACAGCTCTATTTTTAAGGTTCAAGTTTTGTTTTCTTTTTCCCATGAGGCAGCCCCTCTAGCAGGCTTGAGAATCTCTCACTGACAACCACCCTTGCATAATGTTAAGCAGGTGTCTGATACTTGCTGGAAGGCAAGGAAATGCAATGAAAAACGATGGGGTTGAGGAGCCATATTTCTTGGGATGAAGATAGTTTCTGTACTATTAGGGATCTATTTGCCAACCCAAAGTAATACCTGCTTGCATGCTCCTTATGGTGTGTGTGTGTGTGTGTGTGTGTGAGTGAGTGTGTGTGCACATGTGTGCATGTGTGTGTGCATATGCATGTATCATACATCTAAAAATATTATTCTGGTCTCCCATTACCAGCCCAAAGCACTCCTTTCTCCAACCAGCTAACCAGATAACCACGTGATTCACTCAACTCCCTTAATGGGAGGGACGGCCTGCTTGCTTCTAGGCCTCCTCTTCTTTTTACTGGATTCCTTCAAAACTTAATGGAATGAGTCCTTCTTGCAGCCCAGTCCTAGCTCTCCTATTAGATGGTACTGTGGTCTTTGGCAGGAGGCTTCATTAGCCCTGGGCTGTTTCTTCATCTGTGGCAATACTCCCCCTTACAGGGATGTAATGGGAGATGCTGTGCACCCTGAGCTGCTCAGCAAGAGAATTCACTGCTCTTGTTTTACAGACTATTTTGAAGCATTATGACTCTTCTATTATAAATCTGTCATTCATGGCTTCTGGGAGAAGAAAACTGGCACATTTTGACACCCTTCACAACAACACAACTTGTGCCCCTTTAGGACAGGGACAGAGGAACACATCTGGAAGTCAACCCAGCAGACCTTAATTCATCATCTGAATGTCTTCTGGAAGCATTTCCTTTCAATTGTGTGCCTTGAGGAGGACTCCCAGTTATAGGCTCCCACACTTTTTTTTAAAATTTTTACTTGTTTTTGAGAGACAGAGAGAGACAGTGTGAGCAGGGGAGGGTCAGAGAGAGAGGGAGATACAGAATCCGAAACAGGCTCCAGGCTCTGAGCTAGCTGTCAGCACAGAGCCTACGCGGGGCTTGAACCCACGAACTGTGAGATCATGACCTGAGTGGAAGTCGGACACTTAATCAACTGAGTCGCCCAGGCACCCCTATAGGCTCCCACACTATAAGTGTACAGCCTAAAATGAAAGCTGTATTACCCGCCTACTCTTTGACAAAGAAGTTGTTTCACAGATGAGCACTTGAGGCATCTGGGCCAATCAGAGAACTTCTCTAGGATATTTTGGATGGAGTTGTTGGTAAACAACATGATACCTAACTGCCAATCAATATGATTATGTTCAGGCAAGAGCCAGCTTGGGAGAACAGGGCTATCCTACAGACAAGCAGAGAGGAGAAACAAGGAATGTGCCTCCATCATGTCTAGGTCTCCAAGGCCTTCTCCACTGCCATTTGCTTATGTGGACCTGTCCATGTCTGTTTTGAACCATACAGACCAGAAGGAGTTAGGGCCCAGACTCTACAGGAAACAAACAAGTAGGGCATAGTTGAAAAATCTACAAGATTTGGTAACATGCTTTGTAATTGATCCCAAAAGAAATTGAACTTAAACAAATAACAATAACAAGAAGAAGGAGAGAGAGAGAGAGAGAGAGAGAAAGAAAGAAGGAAGGAAAGAAAGAAAGAAAGAAAGAAAGAAAGAAAGAAAGAAAGAAAGAAGGAAGGAAGGAAGGAAGGAAGGAAGGAAAGAAGGAAGAAGGAAGGAAAGAAGGAAGAAAAAGAAAAGGAAAAGAAAAAAATATGTCCTTTGCTATTGTTCTGGTTGAAATGGAAGACCAGGAAAGCAAACCTGACAGAGAGGCCCCCACATCCATGGGTAGACCCTCTGAGGTGTTTAGAATACTGACCTATGTTTGTCCTCTGTGGGTTCCTTGGTAAGCCAGAAAAGGAAATGACAAAGCACGTTCATGTTAACTTGGAAAACGTCATTTATCCTCCAAAGCCAAGACAACAAGCAGGAGAGAATCAGAATTTTCTAGCCCACCTCCAAGGAGAGCATTTTGACCCAGATTTCTATGGGTCCCAGGAAGTTCCTCTACACGAAGTTCAGCAAGAAGAAAAGCTTTTGATGTATTTTTATTCTGGATTCAAGAATTCTTTCTGACACTGGGTTAAATGTCACCTCTGTTTTTCTATTGCCTCAAACTTCCTGGATCTAAATACAACACCTCACCTTCAAGGGTCCCAAAAATTTAACTTTGACATCCAGGAAGTAATATGGCCTTTTGAGGGCTCAAAACAAAAACAAAAATGAACATTAGACCCTAAGAATCAGCAAAATATAGGCAAAGCAGAGATACCTTAAACTCATTATGTTATGTAGGTATAGTAAAAAGTAGTGACCCCCTTGCTGAATTCAGTCTCACAGCATCAAAAGAAGGAGACAGAGAATTTCATGAATGAATGCGGCATTTGACTCTAGTCCTACTCATACCATACTGCTCCCTATGGTCTCAGCTCAGTAACTACACTCAGTTACATTGCCTTTTGCCTCCACAGACATTTGAACATGAGAGTGTTGAATTCTGGGACACTGAAAGGAATTTTAAAAAATCAAAATGTACTATTTAGTATTCAATTCAGTGCTTAAACAAATAATGTAATATTTAGGCGTGGATGTGGGGTGGGAGACAATTCTACCACATTAGCCTTTATAATACTAATTCATCGGAGCCACTCCCATTTTACAGGTAAGGAAAACTGAGACTCCAAGTTGTTGAAAACGTCAGGCTGGAAATGCCCATCTGATTTCTATTTTAGTGTTCTTCTATGAGTGGAAGATTTCCTTAAAGAAGCATTGAGATCCATTTGCACAAAATGGCTTTTAAAAAAGGTCACTAGAATACAATGTGAACTCCAGGGAATTAAAAAAAAATTGGTTCAGTAGCATATACGTGTCAAGGTGAGGAAGAGGCAAACTGCTGATTGTATTTTAAACCGAAATTATACAACTTCTGAAAATAAATTGTGTTGCTTTAATGGGGCTTAGCTATGAATTGATCTGATTCGATTCTCCCTTTGGCTGGCTGTGAGCTTTAGCCTGCTAGGTGCATTGCCACACCACCCACAGGACCCCCATACCTCCCTCTGGCCTACTGCTTGGTGGATTACTGGATATTTTGGATCTAGAACCTGGATCAAGTAAAATTTGCCATAGAGAAGTGGGAAGAATTGAGCTCCAGGAAAGTGAAGATGCCCCATTGTGGGTTTGCTGCAAGAGGTGCAGACAAGCAGCAGCTGTCTAGCTGTCAGGTTTGCAGGCACCACCGTCACCTCGGGAAAAACATCCAAGTCCCTACTGGAACTTCTCCACACTGAGCTTTAGTTGGCAATAGATTCTTTCTGGGACTTGGAGCAGGAGTTAGAGACTTAGAGAGGAAGGGGTGATCTGGGAGTACAGAGACAAATATGGCTAACTTCATAATTTGATTGAGAGCTCTCGGAGCAGAGGGGGCTGAGACAAGGAAGAAGTATGGCAACTGTTCACCAACTGTGATGTCCACAAGAAGGATCTGGCAGGAGAGAAGAGGTAAGGAGTTAATCAGAGTGGCCAAACCTCCAGAGATGACAAAGAAGGCTCCAAGAGGAACAACACTGAAGGTTCAGGCTTGTGGTTTTCATAGCAGCCCTGCTGAGTATCTGGGTAGATGCCCAGTAGGAGAAGAAGAATTTCCAGGTTCCTACTACCCCAGGAGTCTGGAGGGCCAAGCCTCTCTTATGGGGTGGGGAACTGTCCTTGAAACCTTGGAGGCATGACTCAGATATGCCTCCAGTCCAAGAGGATTCTGAAAGATACAAGCCAAAAGCCAGAGAAAAATTCTATTAGGAGCCAATGGATGGCTTAGCTGGTTTTAAACTCTCATTGATGTGCTTAATAAAGCCTCCTTTTTGGTACTGACTTAGGGAGCACTGAAGTGTGTGCCAGGTATACACTAAGTCTGTCTTGTCTTACAAGGAGAGCACTAGAGGCACAGTTAGGCACTGGACAGAGAACCTGTGCTTAGGGTACCCCTGATAGCTACTGTTGGAACTGAGGAGGATGCAATCCAATCCAACAATGTGGCAAACAGCTCTGCTTCTAAATCAGTCATATCCCAAATTAGTTTTTCCAGCAGAACACACAGAGGCCATTTTTAAATAAGTACTTAATTTATACAATAGGCCCTATTACTGTTTCTAAAATAAAGTCAGATTGGGAAGGCTGATGGAGCTCCTATATATTTAGCATCTGGCTTTGCATTCAGGAAGCATGGACTTTCTGTGTCTGCTTGCTCTGTGTCTAGTGGTTCTTGATAGAATATTCACCTAATCAAAAGGAAGAGAAACCACAAAGGGTAAAATTCAGAGGGCAAGTCTTCAATAGGGTGGAAGAGTCAGAAGGTGGAGTGAAGGTGCTTTATGAGCAGAGGCTGAAAGCACAGAGAGAATGCTGTCTTTGGCTATACAGAAAGAAAGACTGCAGTGACTCTCAGAACGTTGGAGGCTTTCTGAGTCAAATGCTTAGACTTCAGGGAGACCCATCTTTTGGATGGGAAGACAATTGAAATAGGGGTGGACGGAGAGTTATACTGTTTGCAGTTATACTGTTACAGTTTGGGCCCTTCAACCCAGCAATGGTAGAAAAAAGGCTGGATCCAAAATGTAAAGGCACAGGCAAAGCTTTATTGGGACAAGAGCTGTAGCTGAAAGGACACACAGTCATGACAAAGGTGTCAGACTCCCTCTCTGAACAATAGCCAAGGAAAGGAAAGGAGGCAGGAAAGCAGTGACATCTAAGCATGTAGAGGTGGGGAACACAGGCAATTGGACATGCAGGGACAGTTGACAGAACATGCTTCTTCACACATCATATGTTTCATTTGCATTTTAAATGTTCACTCCTGGGTGTGAGTTTCAATATTATAATGAGGGAAGAAGTCAAATTTGGTGGCCATTGTGTCTTGGGCTAGTTTGAACTGGTGTAGTATTGCTCCTTGGCTAATGATTTGCTCTCCTAGAATAGTGGTGACAGACAATAAGAAGTGTCATGGGTGCACAGGGCCTTGTACCCAAGGCCCCTGACTATCTCAAGATCATAGGAACAGAGACAAAGTGGCCATCTGTACTGTTTTTTGTCAGAGAAGACTTGGGAAAGGTTTGAATTAATACATTTCTTAAACATTTAAAAAATTTTTTTTGAGAGACAGGACACAAGCGGGGACACACACACACACACACACACACACACACACAAACACACACAGAATGTGAGGCAGGCTCCAGGCTCTCACTGGTCAGCAAAGAACCCATCACGGAGCTTGAATTCATGACCCGTGAAATCGTGACCTAAGTCGAAGTCAGATGCTCTGAGCCACCCAGGTGCTCTTGAGTTAATATATTTTAAACAATGAGTTTTATTTTCCTTTTTTTCTTCCAAACTTTTATTTAAATTCTAGTTAGTTAACATATAGTGCAATATTGGTTTCCAAAATAGAATTTAGTGATTCATCACTTATATATAACACCCAGTACTCATCACAAGTGCCCTCCTAAATCCCCATTAGCCTATCCCCAATTCACTTCCCTCCATCAACCTCAGTTTGTTCTCTATAGTTCAGAGTCTCTTATGGTTTGTTTCCCTTTCTCTTTTTTTCCCTTTCCGTATGATAACCTGTTTTGTTTCCTAATTTTCACATGAGTGAAATCATTTGGTATTTGTCTTTCTCTGACTGACTGACTTAGCATAGTACAGTCTAGTTCCAGTCACATCTTTGCAAATGGCAAGATTTTATTATTTTTGATGACTGAGTAATATTCCATTATACATTATATAATATATATATGCCACATCTTTATCCATTCATCAGTTGGTGGACATTTAAGCCCTCTCCATAGTTTGGCTATTGTTGATAGTGCTGCTATGAACATAAGGATCCATGCACCCATCTGTATTTTTCAAAGATTGTTCCAGGATGTCTCTGTAGAGACTTAGCCTCCAGGAGATGATCACACTGGAAAGTTCTGCTGCGCTCTGCTTAACTTTTGTAAGCATTGTCTCAGAGCAGAGCATAAGGTTCCACAATCCCTGTCACAACTTGAATTTCAGTTCAGTGGCTGTGGTTGCTTGCCTCCACTGAGGGAGCCCAATGCAGAATGCCCTGTTGCGTGGCTTTGTCGCTAAGCCCCCTCTTTCCTCGAACAAGACTTCAGAACAAACCTAGAGAGTTTGCAACTAAGAATACACAGCCTGATATTTGTAAGCAAAAAAGGAAAAAGAAGTGACAGGTATTAAATAGTGGCTATTTGAGGAAATGATAATAAATATATTTGGCAGTGTAAGACTGATTGGTGACTGCTTGAGTTTCAATAGCTGAGACTCTGTCAGCCTTTCCATTATGAAACCAATTTTTCAGAGTTTATAACTTGGATGTAAAAATGTGCTCCAGGCAGAAACCTGGCATACGAGGTCTCTGTCCAGAAAGAGGGACTTGAGCAGATTTGTTCAGTTTTAATTTGGGAGCTGTAGAGGGAAACTGTCCTGTGAGTGTGGATGGCACTGATGTGAGGACAAATTGCCCATTTTTGACTGCAAGAAACCAAACACAGGGCAGGAAAGGGTGGGGAAGGTGAGGGGAAACTTTACCCAGAAAGCATCTGTCTGATGCTGTCTACCTGGCATCCTTGAAAGGTGAGTTGAATCCTGAGGGCAAAGAATATTTGCCCAATGGTTGTTGAAGAGTAAGGGACAGGGTGTCTTCCCCACTGGAAGGAGTTCAAAAGTGATTTGAGCCTAGGACCTGTGCCCAACTTCCTCACTAGAGTAAATTCTTCAAGGTTCATTTTTAAGGGCTGTCCTTTGGATGTTATGAGCCAAACTCATTCTTCTAAGTCATTTGAGCCCCAAAAGAATCACTTAGCATAATAAACAGGCACCCAAATGGGGAACCCTAGTTCTCCTTCATCAGATGTCTCCACTTTATTTTCCAAAGACCTTGATAACAGGGTTAGCTAGATTCCTGTCCAAATGCAATTTTCAAGGTCTAGAAAATAATCTAATGGAATGAAATCCCATTCTCTTTAATAAGACCATCAGTATTGCTAATAGGCCAGTGGTGTCTTTCTGATAGAAGTGTTGATTCTACAGTGAATGTGAATGCCATTCTCATTGATTGTTTATAATTAAAGGGTGGAGAGATAAATGGCAGTGAGCTGAGGCAGCATCAATGCTTTCAGGGAAGTCTCAGTTCCAGGAGACATATCCAAAATCTTAGTTAGTTTGTTCGGGGACCTCCAGAGATGGAGCATCCCAATCATCAATTTGGTAGCTTAAAAACATTTTGTCTTATTGTTTTCCTGTGAGAAATTTGGAAAATATAAGGAAAAACATAAGAACATAAAAAGTGCTCAGAGCATATCATCTGTTCATCTTTATATCTAGCAAGTATTCCCATTTTTAAAGTTTCCACCCAGTCATTTCTCAATGATACATATCCAAATGTTATACAAAATTGGGATTATATTGTGTATTACTATATTCTGCTTTGTTTGTTTAGCATTACATTGTGTTTTCCTATCTCATTAGATATCCTTATAAAAATATTATTTACAAATTAAGTCTATAATACTTAATTGAATGGATTTAAATATTAAATTGCTAGACATTTTCTTATATTTTGCTGTTTTAAAAATACACTGATGAATATCTTCACACAAATATATTTTCTTATATTTTGTTGTTTTAAAAATACACTGATGAATATCTTCACACAAAGATATTTTTATCCTTCTGATTATTTCCTAAAAACAGGCTACTCGCAACTTCTATACGTAACTGTAGGCATTGGCACCATATACAGCACCAAATACTTATGTTCCTTCCTGTAGAAAGTCGGTCAAAGAAGGGATCAACTTCTTGGATAGGTTAATGTAGTTAGCGACACTTTTTGCCTTTCTGTTATGGAAGTGAGAATACCAAAATAATATTTTTAGTTCACTTTATTGAGTACTTACTATGTACCAGGTACTAAACTAAGCACTTTTTCTAATGTTCTAATTTTCACAACCTCATGAAGAAAGCACTATTTTTTCTAGGTTAGTTGGTAATATTTGTTCACAATTCTTCATTTTCTCCCTTTCCCTGCCTTAGTTTATTGAATACAAAGCATACACTCCCACCTCACTGACTGTGGCCTTGGCTATGACTTGCTTGGCTAACACTATATGGACAGATATACACCAGAGGCTTTAAACATGTTGTGGGTCTTTTTCTCTCTTCTCCCACAAATTATTATCTTTGAATTTATTTGGAATTTGAGAGGGGAAAAAACCTCCATTATTGCTTTATGATTAAAAGTCACTGTCCTTAGTTGTCATTTGATATGTTACTGGTCCCATCTCTAGTTTCACCTATCCAAGAAAATTCATGGTATTTGTATTTGCTTCTCTTAGGACTGGATGACCATCCGTCATCCACAGGTCATCCATCTCTTTAAGGTGGTGTTACATAGATAAACAGATTTTATTGGCAGATATGGGAGCATTAGCAATAATAATGGTTATCTCTGGGAGGCTTAGAAAGACAGGCTGTCCTTTACTCCAGATAAATCCTCACCAAGGATTTAAAAATTCTTTAAGTATGTAAGTGTGCAAACTGAGTGGGTCATGGTAAGGTGTGGTGAATGAGACCTGATTTTTCTCTTAAGTTGCAATTTATTTGAAAGATACCACAAGAGTTTGCTAGCATATTTTTTTGATATGCTCTTTGAAGAATCATCTGCTTTGTCTGGTTCTATCCATTGTTTGTTTGTTTGCTTGCTTACTTGTTTTTGTTTTTGTTTTTCACTTTTTTCTTTTTTGTCATTTCTTGGTGGAGTTTCTGCTCATTTTCTTCCACTTCCGCACTAAGCCATGAAAAGCCATTAGTCCTCAAATAAGGAGACATAAGGCATAACCAAGCTCAAATCTCTCTCTGAAACTAAGCCTGCTAATACTAGTCAAGCCATAACTGAACCACAAATTCATGAGTGAGGTATAAATGATTGTTGTTGTAAGCCACTGAGATTTGGGAGATGTTTGTTACACAGCACTATTACAACAAAACCTAATTAGAGCAGTTTTGTTTGTCAATAAGGAAAATGAGCCTCAGAAGATGAATTATGTCAAAGTCACACAGGAATAAATGGAAGAGCTCTGATTCAAACTCAAGTCTGCCTTAATTCTAGAGGCAATATTTCACAATGGTTAGTGCACATGAGCATGTTATTGTCATTTTTGTATGTTGTCTGGAGTTCCAGGTAGTTGTGAAACTAAGATCCTGTTCCATTGTAGACAGATATCTCCTATCACAGACAAGGTGGGAGGCTTAGAGCAGAGACTGAGCAAAGCTGCACCAAAACAGCACGTTTGAAATGACTGGCCCATTTAAATAATTTACTACAGTGACCAATTCGTTTAGAATTTGCAAAAACTAATACCAAGTTTAATGCTTTGTGCAAAAAAATCATATTTATGAGCATGAGATAAGGAATTACACTGCTTGTTTTTGCATTCCAGCTCTATCACTTACTTGTTTTTTTGACTTTAGGTAATTTAGGAAACATCCCTTTGTCTCAATTCCTTCATCTGTAAAATGAGATACCAAGACTATCTTTCTCATACAAATGATGTGAAGATTAAATGAAATAATGTTTCTAAATACATTGAAAGGTGCTTGGCATACATTAGGTACTCAATAAATATTAACTATTTGTTAACTTTATTATCCATCTTGGCTTATTTTTTTCTGCTAGTTGAACCAATTAACTATTTCATGGTTAAAGTATGATAGTTTCTGAATATAAATAAGCCATATTTCTTTAAAGTATCATTTCTTGGGGCATCTGGGTGGCTCAGTTGGTTAAGAGTCCAACTTTAGCTCAGGTCATGACCTGGCAGTTCATGAAGTCTAGCCCTGTGTTGGGTTCTGTGCTGACAGTTCAGAGCCTGGAGCCTGCTTCAGATTCTATGACTCCCTCTCTCTCTGACCCTCCCCTACTTGCACTCTGTTTCTCTCAAAAATAAATAAACATTTAAAAAATAATTTAAAGTGGCATTCTTCTGGTTATTAGTAAGATTGGACATTGGATATTGGTGATTAGTACAGCTGGGGATTCTGCCAATAAGATGTTTAAAATCATAGTTCAATCTTATCTTAAATTTTTCCTTTATCAAAAAATCTCTTATTTCAATCAGTTGCACACAGAATAATATTGATTCACATAAGGATTTCCATCTACCCTTTTCTTCTTGAACTCCACTGTGAAAACATCCCATTCACATATCTTGCAAAATTTTTGTATTGAAAGTGTCAGGGCCTTAAAACTGAGTAAACAAAACAATGAACAAGAAAGGAAGAAATGCATTTGGGTCTGGAGATTCTAAGTGATACAGATTTATGGCTGTAACCACATTGCCAGAACCATCGAAGAGTTATCAGGATTGTCAACAAAAGTTTAGCTCAGAGTCTTTGGAAATCTGGGGTCCAGCTGAGGTTTAGAATGCTCTGTTGGGTAAAGAGTTGGGGAAACTGGCTAGTTTTGCTGATTGGGTCAGAGGTTTGGCCCTGCTGTGAGTTAGTTTTTGAGTTATTCTGAATGAATAATGCCATTTTCTGCTGACATGAGCTTGGCTTGGTGCCTTGCTCCCTGCTTGCTGCATGTTCCATCAACTGCTGAGTGCTGAAGCATGGTGCCCTCCTTAAAATAAACCTGGGTGAGTTTCTGGTGACACATGAAGTAAAAGCAGTGGAGGAGAGATGCAATAGGTAAGGGCCCTAGAAGTCAAGAAGGGGGTTAGTGCCCACTACCTTCTTATAAAGGGGAAAAGAAAATCTCCCAGCTGGTTGCCATTCCCTTGAAGTCTGAGGCTCTGTAGTTGTCATCTGTGTGTCTCTTTCCCCTGCCTGTGCCTACCACAGTGCTTGTTTATCATACACTAGGTCCTCAATCAATGTTTGCTGTTATCTCTTTCCAAGACAGATTAGTGTGTTGCATTCAGTGCTGCTTAGAAAGAATCAAATAATTACAGAATCTTTGAACAGAAAGTGACCTCAGGTGGTAGCTGTTGCAGGCCTTTGCACATTCTTCACGTGAAAGAGCTCACTATATACTGATGCAGTTAATTTCATTGATGGACAGCTCTGCATATTTAAAAGGTTTTTTTTTTTAATTATACTGAGTAGGAATTTGCCTACTGTTTAACAAAGTGAAGGGAAGAAGGTGTCTGTGGCTGTATAGATGGACATGTCCCTTACTCCCTTCCGCATTCATTCTCATTACAGATGAGTCCTTAGCACAATAAAATGTACTGAGATAGAACTTAGGATTGATGAAAAGATGCTGCTTTCAGCTTTGCTAGGAGGAAGAAGTTTGGTCTCCAATTATTTCACCTTGAGGTCAAGGGTATTTCAAGCTTGCATAATTATAAAAATGACCCAATGTAGTAACATCATCAAATGCAAAGTTTTGAATAAATATTTAAAATCCTACTATTGTTAATCATTTATTATGATCACCCTCTTGGTGGTCATGTAACAAGATGATGAGCTTTTCTTAATTAAGTATTTCATATAAATATCTTTCCATTTATCTTAGTGTTGGCTGATATGTGAACTGAATGGCAAATGAGGTAATTGATGTGTATCTATAGGATGTCAGAGGGCAGGAGCAAAGAAGAATTTCCCCTATTGGCTTTAGAGGCCTCAACTCTGAGCAGTGCCTCCCCATCCTGACCCTGTATACTCAGAATGGCATTTAACTTGGCTTATACTAGGTTTTCAGAGCCTCTTATTCAAGAAGTTTGGTGGGAGCTGGGGGAAGAATTCATTAACTGGTGAAATGAAAAGTGACAAACATTCAAACACAATCTGAACTTTAACTTTTAGGCTTGTGAGTTAATCTATATCAGTTTCCAGAAAAGGTCATTGGCCAGGACAGGTGCTCCAATGAAAATAAATGCATTTTGGAGATGACAGTAACATAGCAAGGCTGGGACTCTCAAGGGTCCTCTCCCCACACTTTTAATCATCAAACATATTAAGTCTTAGAAATTGGATCACCAGGTTCACTACAGCTTTATATAAAATGTGTATCTCAGGTCAGACTGATCTAATTTAAATATCTTGGTGTTTGGCATTCTCCACTTGACATTGTTAAGACAAATGTAATGGAACCAAGATTAAAATACCAAAATGACAGGGGATGATTGCTCCTTGAATATATTAAAAATCACATGTGTTCTGGGGTTACACATTTAATTTGAAACATCTGTATTCCCTGTTCATAACATCTCTGCAGCTCACTGCTCTGCTATATTTATATTAAATAAATAAATTTAAAAGAGTCAAAGTGCTCCTTTGCCTTCCACAGAATATCAGTGTTCTTTTGTTTTGTTTGCTTTTATTTTTGTTTTAAGACACTACCCCCACCAGAAAAGAAATTTGTATAGGATGTGGAGAAATTTGTTTTTCTCAGGTAGGTTCCTAATCCCACCTAAGATGGCAACATCATGTTCCATAAGATCCCAGCTCTGTAGAAGACAGTGGATGAGGAAGGTCTCTTCCTATACACAAGGGCTCAAGGAGACAGAACAGAGTGTGACATTTCCCTTGGGATTCTACCAGTTTCAAAGAGGGCCACCCAAGGGACCATATGACGTGTGCTGCATCTAGGGAATGCTGCCCATCTTCTATCTAACATATGTGGGACTAACGCTTCCCAACAGGGTATTTATACAGCCAGGGCTGACCACCAAGTTGCCTACCATTAAGAGAGTAACCTCATTCATTCCCAGAGAAGCAAAAGCCAGATAGTAGTTTCCTTTTTTATTCCTCTTCTCATCTTTTGTCCCTATATCACAATAAGCTATATCTCCCCTAAGCTCCTATATTGATCATACCCCTCCTATGTCTCAGATCCTTCAGAAGCTCCACTTTGTGCCTGCGATGAACTGGAGCATCCTCCCTGCTAAGACTGGCCCTCTTCTCTCATACCACACTCTCCATTGCATGGTTCTCTCTATGAATGCGGGCCTGCCCTCACTTCAGCATGCCACACACTCCCCAGCCTCAGAGAGCTCCACATGTGCCATTCTTTTCATCTGGAAACTGCTTTCTCACCCTCAGCTTCACTAGTTCCAGTTCACCCTTCAGGCCTCTGCTTATGTGAGTTTTGTAGTCAGCAAACACTTCCATATCATTCTATGTCAGGCCCCCTTCTAAGCACTTCACCACTATTAAGTCATTAATGTTCCTAACAAGCTAGGAAGTGGGAACTATTATTATCACAGCCCCTGTTTTACAGATAGGGGAAATCATCCAGGATCATGCAGGGAATAAGCAGCCAGCCAGCATTCCAGCTCAGGCAGTCCCTTTGCTGTGCTGCCTCTCTTGCCAATTTCATGGAAATTGGAATTGATGACCTTTACACACCTTCACACCCTCCACTGGCCCAGGGCCCCCATTGCACCTCCCACAGACCCTGGTCTTTTTACCTCATAACACTTATCACAGTTGGTAATTTTACAGTCATCATTTTGATTATTATTTCAAGTGTGTCTCTTTTGCTAAGTAGTCTGGTTCCTGTGGAGAAGCCTCATCTGTTTTGCTCCCTGCTATGTGTCACTGTTCTCTGTCAGAGTCTCTGGTCTGTAGTTAGTGACTGAGCTCAGTGTTTGTTCTTCCGTTGGGTGAGTACTTCAGCCATCTTGCTAGTTGTGGGCACGGTGAGACAGCAATACTTCCAAATGCCTTGTCTGCACTTTTAATGGTTTCTTTGCCAGAGTTCTGTGTACCATAGCCCTCTTGATCTGAACTGAGGAGCTGGGAGAGACAGAGGAGACAAGACACTTGGCCTTCATGTTCTCATGGTCTGAGGCTAGAGGTGAGCTAATGTAGCACAGTGTCAGAGACAGCAGCAATCACCCCTGAGGGGCCCTCCATTTGCTCATCTAATTGCTGAGTCTTCCCTTTGAACATAACCGAAATTGGTGGAGCAATGAGGAGACACAGAAAAAGAGGGGGACAGTGGGCTCCTTCCAAAAATTTTTATTGCCACAGTGATGGTTTTTAAAAGCAATCATGGACTGCACTTGCCTGTTTTGCTAATGGAGAGTGAAGCTGTTTCACCACAGTATGGGCCATCGGGGGACAAATAAGCCATTTCTACTTGCTGACACTAAGAGAAACCTTCCTGCAAAGAATTTGCTAATTCCAGTATGCAACTGCCTGGGGTATAGATGCAGTTGCGACTGACAGTAGCTTTGCAAAGGGCATGTTGAGTAAGCTGTTGGGCCCCTAGGAGCTAGCAGCAATCTCCCCATGCAGATATCTCATTGCAGCTTTCCAGAGATGCCCTAGGTTCAAATCCCAGTTCTACCACGGACTAGCTTTATGAGCCTAGGACTTACCTTCAGTCTCTATGTCCTCACAAACAAATATTGAGAGATGATACTTTTCTCCCAGAAATGGTGGGCAGGTTAAGGGGACTGAGCTTGAGAAACTATTTAATACACACTTCACTTTCTGACCCACTGTCAACAACCTAGCTGAGCATTGTATATATAGTTGGTAGACGGCAAGCAAATAATATTTTTTTTTTATTTTTTGATGACAGTCTGACATCTATGAAGCCAGATTCTACTTTCTGTCTTTATAAGTCAACTATTGGATTTGTCAATTTGCTGGGTCTTAGTTTCAGTCTCTCCTCCTGTGGAACAGTAGGGCATTTTGCCTGGCTAATATCCATCCTCCCTTCTGATAACCCTTCCTGACTGCTTGTGGTTTTATGCCATTTCTCTTGTTCTAACTCCTTGAGGTCAGGCAAGGTGTGATCACCTCCTAGTTCTAGGAGGAGCTGAAGCCCATGCCTGGCCAGTGGTGACCTCCATCTCCTAGATGCTGTGACTCATTATTTTTTGACAAGTGACTGAGTCAGACACAACAAATTGGTGGAAACCACTAGAAAATATTTTCTTTTTGTCTAAATTTGCTTATCTGGTAAAACAGAAACCTGGAGCTGCTGGATGCTAGTATGTCACTAGAACCAACCTGCAAAAGGAGCCACACTAAGGAAGTAGAAGGAAGAGAGAGACAACATGTGAGGTACTGGAGTTAGACTTTTTCAACCTGATAATTACATGAGAACATGGATTCCCTCCTTTGGTTATATGGTTTCAGGTTAATTTTTAAGTCTTGCAACTAAAAACATAGTAATACATCTTTTCTGTTGATTTGCTTGTTGTTTACACAGTAAATTTTGTTGACTGAAGGAGTCTATCCTGGGTGTATGTCAAAGTCAGGGAAGACGAAGACACTGTCCCTGCCCTTGAGGAACTAACACTCTAGTGGAAGAGGTATGAGTGGGCCCTGATGGATATGGTAGAAGGCACTGGGTGGTAAATTCCCTAGGCTGAGTTTGAGAAATCAACACATGAGGGGTCAGAGAGGATCACTTGCTAAGAGACTTTCACACCATTTGGGTTAATGAGGATTTTGTGGAAGAAGTCATATGTGAGCTACAACTCCTTCCAGAACTTCATGCTGGGCCAATTCCAGGCCTTTTCAGGGGTTGTCTGGGGTGCTACCACATCCTCTTTCTTCCACCTTGGGTTCCATGGATCCAACCCCCATGGTCACTGGATTGGCAAGTAACCACTCAGCTCCAGGAATAGGCAACAACAGAAAGAAGATAGGTTATTTGGGTAGCAACTTAAGCCTTTACAATTCTGAATGTTCTTTCCCCCACTCCCTAGACAAGGGTGCAACCGAGGTCATATAGAGCTGATTTTGAATTAAACTGTAAGAGACAGTGTCAATATCTTCTCCTTTTTCTCCTATGGTGTCTTCTCTTTTATATACACATATGCGCACCCGCGCGTGCGTGCGCGCGCACACACACACAGACACCACTATTTTTAATAAACATTCACTGTATTGTTTTTAAATTCTATGACATTTCTCAATAGATTGAATCATGCCTTAAAGAGGCAGAGGAAAAGGAAAATAAAATTTCAGTGTTTTTCAGATGTGGATTATTGTAAGAGAGATTGTATAGCATAGTGATTAAATCTTTGACCAGTGCTCTGAATTTAAATTCTTACCTTTTCACTTACTTGCTATAAGAGCTTAGGCAAACTACTGCAACTCTCTGCCTCAGTTTCTCCATCTCCAACCTGGGGTCAATCATAGTACCCATATCATAGATGATGGTGTAGATTAAATAAGGAAATGCATGTGAAGTGTTAATAGTGGTGCCTGTCCCATGTTAAGTATCATGTAAATGTCAACTGTTGCTATTACTATTATTATTATAGAAAGAGAGGAAGAATGCCATGAAAGGTGGGGCCCAGAAATACCAAAGTATCATGTCTTGAATGATGACTATCATTGACTTAGGGGAAAATTAATTTATAGAATAAAACTAGAAAAAAAATCTCTGATCAACTTTTAATAGTCAGGAAACTGAGACACAGAAAGGGGAAGTGTCTTACCCAAAGTCACACTGCAAGATATTTACTGACCATAGAAAATACCAACTCTTCTGATTTCCAGTCTAGAACTTTCCCTCTCCATCTCCCTGGGTTACTAGTGCTCATGTCTATCAACCAAATGTGCATGGATGTCAAAACTAGACCCTCAACCAAAATCTGGACCTAGATCCTGCCACAGGCTTTTCCTCTGGCAGGACAACAATCTGTGCACAAGAGGCAGACTAAGAGGAAGGGTGGGGCTGGCTTAAGAAAGCAAGAGTAATTTTCAACAGCACATAAATCTGCCAATTGCTGAGAGTTGTTTCCCTGTTCCCCTGGAAAATGTGCACTTTGTGTTTATGCAGCTTTGAAGCAATTATTTCACAAGAAAGAATATTTCTTGATCACATTCCTTAATGTTTTGTAAGTGAGCATTTGGTATTTAGTGGCTAAGCAAATTTACTTTTCTATAATGAACAGAGTGGATGATTGGAAAACATTTAATATACTGAGGTATGGGTGTCTGCTGTCCAAAGGATTACTTAACTCACAGTTTAAACTCTCATTTTTTCCCAAAAGGCAAACAGATTTCCATTATACTAGAAAGCTTAGGATTACATGCTTTGTTCCCATTAAAATCTAACTAAATGTGCGAATTGTGTGCTTTCATTATATGCTCTATGAGGATATGCAAATATGCTTTTTAAAAAATGTTGAGTGTCCCTGACAGTTTCCTAGGATTTCCCTTTTGGATGACTATCTCTCTGCATTGATGCATACTTGCTGGGTGGGACTAAATGGAGATTCAATCCATAAATGTCATTGAGTTAGACGAAAATCTTGGAGCCCTCCTATTGCATTTAGTTTATCAGGGCTTTTGAAATTGAGCCCACATAAATGCATCTTAATATTGTCTTGATAACAAGCAAAAGAAGAACCTTGACTGCCTTAACAAACTAACCAGAAAAGAGTACTTATCAGAAGAGCATATAGAACAGGAGAAAGAGTTTGAACAAAGAGACCTTAGGTAGGTGGCAAGGTGAGGGTGGTGATGGGAGCAAGACATCTGTGGGGTTCTCGCCTAAGTTTATGGAATTTCTACAGGACCCATGTGCAGCTACTGTAAGTTCTTGTGTCTCTTTGTTTCATGTTTCAGATTCCCAGGGGAGAAAATCTGAGTGGTACAGCTTGAGGAAAGTACTTGTCACTCGATCGATCAGCTAAGACCAGGAAGGCAGTGACATGCAACAAAGGTGTGACCACTGGAAAGTGACCACTCCCAAAGAAAGGGAGATTATTGTGAGCTAAGCAGCAACCCAAAATTCATTAACTGATCCAAGATGGAAATGTAACCAAAATCCTTAAGCTTTTTGCCCTCTGTAACAGACACTGGCAGTGGCCTGCCATCCTTCCCTCTCTGTACTTCTTATTCCAGGGCAGGAGCCTGACTCTCAACCTCCCTTTCATCATTCAGATGCAATGAATTTTAGTGGCTTCTATGTTATGTCCCAGAATTTCGCAGTGGAGTGAACCCTAGTTGTCCCTAGTTGTCACCTGTTTTTTGCTCATTCTGTGTTAGCTTCCTAACTTTTTTTGATAATTTCCCCATTTCCCCATCAGTGCTTTGTGGGGTCACTTCTTAAGCAAACCATTTCCCCTGAAATCCTTGTTTCAGGGTTTGCTGCTAGAATAAGCCACCCTAAGACACATTTCCTTTCAAGAAACACACCAGTCTGCTTTTGATTGATGACTATTATCCTTTAATAGACCTGACACCTGTCTACCCTTAGAAGTAGGCTAGCAGTCCCTTGCTTATCTATCTCTAGCATGCCTGGGAAAGGATCTGGTGTCTGAAGAAAAGCTCTTGCACATTGTTAGCCACAAAGATGGTCACATTTCCCTCTGCCTGGAGAGAGGCTGTCTGTAGTGCTCACAGTCAACTATACAGCTTAGTGTATGCAGTATTGATTGTTTCAGGTTTGTGGATATTGCTTCTCCAACTGCATGATGAGCTGCTGGAAGTCAGGCATCCCAGATTTCCTTTCTTTTTCTTTTGTCTCCCTGAGGGTACAAAACAGAGGGACAGGTATATTGAAGATATTCAAAGATGCCAAGGGATGAACAGGTGTAAGAATTTCCAGTTTTCCATAGGCCAAAGGGATTTCTGCTCTACATGTCCGATGATAATCTAGATAGTTTTGAGGGCGGTGTTGCAGGCACTACCAGAGCACTTCTCCATCCCCTTGGCATTAGTATTTCTATGTAAACCAAAGACTTCTTACTGCAACTACCAGTGACTTTTGCCTTCTCTGGAAGCAGAGCCCCGTTTAATTCTACACATGGGACAGACCACAAAGGCCAAGAAGTAAATGCCCAAGAGAAGAGCACTCCACTGTAATAGATAGGATGATGAATAAACACTCTGTTCTCTCTGCCCCTCAGGCAGAGGAGCTCTTAGGTGTGTTCCACAGCATCTGCAAAAGGAATGCAACAGGGCTAAACCCCAGTTTCCCATAAAGTCTGCTCTTGTATACACCTTTTTTGGCATTCTCCCCTCCTGACTTCTCAGGTTCTTCCTCATCAGTTGTCACTTCCTGGACTTACTGCTAGCACTCATGGATCTGCTTCTGGGTTCATCTAAGACAAAGGAGGAGTGGTTTCTTTATATGGAGAAAGTTCTTTTAGAGTCTAAGAAATGATAAAGGAAAATTTCCTGTCAGTATACATTTACTTTGGATTAAGTTTATCTTCTATATGGACTAGCTTCTGTTTTTCTGGTTCTTTTTTCTTCTTCTTCTTTTTTTCTTCCAGTACATGTGTGCCTCCATTCATGTAGAACATTATTTTACAAGACAGAAAATATTTTTCCAGGATGGTGTAAATTATGATTGAACAATGGAATCACTTTTCTAGCCATCATCCCCATGCCACCTGGCCAGACTCAGATAAATGGCCTATTCTAGAGGTGCATGGGTCTGGATGAATTATGATGTTATCCCAGGAATGTGACAGCCCTGGTGTATGGGTGATGGAATATCTGTAAGTATGGCCTTGTGATGAGCTCTTAGAAGGGAGGGCTTAGCTCTTATTGAAGCCTATCCTGGTGGCAAGTCTGGGGAATGCTGTGGGCACAGACTCAGTTGCCCAGGTCTGGGTTTGGATGATAATATTTTCTCCTTGGTCTCTTTCTGCAACCTAACTTGCATGGGGAACTAGCTGTATAGAATACAGCTGGTGGGGGAATGAGTAGCATAAGTGTCCTAATTTTTCTCTGTCTGTGGGGTTTAAGATTAATTTGCTGAAGTGGACATAGCTGCTATTAACCCTTTTCTCAAGATTAGATGAACTTACAATGGAGGATCTGCTTGGAGATAGTCTTGGTGTGTTTTAGTTATTTTACAGCTGCAAAGCATTGAACCACTGTATTTAACAGCAGTTTTCAAACTTTTGGAATTACTTTGAGATTTGATAAAAACCCTGTAGCCTTCCCTCAGACAAATGCACTTACTCAAAACTCTGCATACAACATTAGAAAATGACTAGATTCAAAAAGCTTATTCATGGACTCACCAGTGGCCCACAGATCTCTAGCTAAGACTCCTGTGCTTGTCACCGTTAGTAGCTATGGTAGTTTTGAGAGAGGAGATTCACCCTGAATCATCCTTATGATGAGTAGGCTGAACAGTCTGTCTGATGACAAGTACTGAATTTAGGAGGAGATTGTACAAAGAATATAACTCCTACCCATAGAAAAACTCACTGCCATATGTTTGGGGATGGATGCCAAACTTAAGTATCCCTTAAGTTTGCCCAATATCCCTCTTGTGGCCAAGTTTTAAACACTTTAAATTCAAGAACTGTAGGTATTAATGTTTTCCATGTTAGAAAGATGTGGGCATCACTGATTACATTTGATTGTCTTTTTTATTGTTATTATAATGTATATGTATTTTTCTTCCAAATTTTTAATATTCTTCCTTATCATTTACTATTGCATATATTCATATATTTTATTAATTTACTTAATATATTATTTGTTTTCACATGTTATCAGATGTTATTTATACAAATAAATGTGAAGATTACATAATTTTTTCTTATTTATTTAAAAATTCTATGATTAGAAGCTACAGAATATTCACAAGTTTTTACTCTTTACATTGTTCCTGATGCACAAATTCTTTTTTTATTTTTTACAAATAGTTTATTGTCAAGTTGGCTTTCAAATAACACCCAGTGCTCATCCCCACAAGTGCCCTCCTCCATGCCCAACTCCCCACTCCTCCCCCTCACCCATATGTCCTCAGTTTGTTCTCAGCATTCAAGAGTCTCTCATGGTTTGCCTCTCTCCCCCTTCCCCACTGTTTCCCCCCTTCTTATCCCTCACCGTCTATGTTAAGTTCCTCCTAATCCTCCANGATATTAACCCTTTATCTGATATATCATTTGCAACTATCTTTTCTGGATTTTCTGGGTTTTATGGATTGTCTCCTTTGCCTTGCAGAAGCTTTTAATCTTGATGAGGTCCCAATCGGTTATTTTTGCTCTTAATTCCATTCCTTTTGGGGATGTGGCAAGTAAGAAATTCCTGCGGTGGAGGTCAAGGAGTCGGCTTCCTGCTTTCTCCTCTAGAGTTTTGATGATTTCCTGTCTCACGTTCAGGTCCTTTATCCATTTTGAGTTTATTTTTGTGTATGGTGTGAGAAAATGATTTAATTTCATTCTTCTACATGTTGCTGTCCAGTTCTCCCAATACCATCTGTTAAAGAGGCTGTCTTTTTTCCATTGGATACTCTTTCCTGCTGTGTCAAATATTAGTTGGCTGTATATTTTTGGGCCCAATTCTGAGTTCTCAATTCTATTCCATTGGTCAATGTGTCTGTTTTTGTGCCAATACCATACTGTCTTGATTAGGACAGCTTTGTAGTGGAGGCTAAAGTCTGGGATGGTGATACCTCCCGTTTTGGTTTTATTTTTCAGTATTACTTTGGCTATTCGGGGTCTTTTGTGGTTCCATACAAATTTTAGGATAGTTTGTTCTAGTCTTGAGAAGTATATTGGTGAAATTTTGATTGGGATTGCATTGTATGTGTAGAGTGATTTTGGTAGTAATGACATTTTAACTATATTTATTCTTCCAATCCATGAGCATGGAATGTTTTTCCATTTCTTTGTGTCTTCTTCAATTTCCTTCATAAGTTTTCTATAGTTTTCATCACACAGATCTCTTGTATCCTTGGCTAGGTTTATTCTTGGGTATTTTATGGTTTTTGTGCAGTTGTGAATGGGATCAGCTACTTGATTTCTCTTTCTATTGCTTCATTGTTGGTGTATAAAAATGCTACCGATTTCTGTACGTTGATTTTTGTAGCCTACAACTTTGCTGAATTCTTGAATCAGTTCTAGTAGGCTTCTAGTGGAGTCTGTGGGTTTNCCCTTCTATCCCGACTTTCTTGAGGGTCTTTATTAGGAATGGATGTTATATTTTGTCAAATGCTTTCTCTGTATCTGTTGACAGGATCATATGATTTTAACCTTTCCTTTTGTTAATGTGATGTATCACATTGATTGATTTGTGAATGTTGAATCAGCCCTGTAACCCAGGAATGAATCCCACTTGATCTTGGTGGATAATTCTTTTCATCTGCTGTTGGATTCGATTTGCAAGGATCTTGTTGAGGATCGTTGTATCCGTATTCATCAAGGATATTGGCCTGCAGTTCTCCTTTTTTGCTGGATATCTGTCTGGCTTGGGAATCAGAGTGATGCTGGCTTCATAAAATGAGTCCGGGAGTTTTCCTTCGGTTTCTATTTTTTGAAATAGCCTGAGAAGAATTGGTATTAATACTGTTTTAAATGTCTGGTAAAATTCCCCAGGGAAGCCATCTGGTCCAGGGCTCTTATTTGTTGGGAGACTTTTGATAACTGAGTCGATTTCTTCACTCATTATGGGTCTGCTCAGATTTTCTATCTCTTTCCTTGTGAATTTTGGTAGTGAGTCTGTATTTAGGAATTTGTCCATTTCTTCTAAGTTGTCCAATTTATTGGTATATAATTTTTCATAGCATTCCCTGATAATTGCTTGTATTTCTGAGGGGTTCGTTGTAATCAGTACATTTTTATTCATGATTTTCTCTGTTTGGGTGCTCTCTCTTTTCTTTTTGAGAAGCCTGGCTAGAGGTTTGTCAATTTTGTTTACTTTTTCAAAAAACCAACTCTTGGTTTCACTGATCTGTTCAATTGTTTCTTTGGTCTCTATGTTGTTTATTTCTGCTCTGATTTTTACTATTTCGCTTCTACTGGGTAGGGCGTTCTTGTTGCTCTGCCTCTAGTTCCTTTAGGTGAGCTGTTAGATTTTGGACTTCCGCTTTTTCTAATCTCTCGAAATAGGCCTGGAGAACAATGTACTTTCCTCTTAGGACTGCCTTTGCCGCATCCCATAGATTTTGGATTGTTGTGTTTTCATTTTCATTTGTTTCCATATATTTTTTAATTTCATCTCTAACTGCCTGATTGGCTCAGTAATTCTTTAGTAGGGTGTTCTTTAACCTCCATGTTTCTGGAGGTTTTCCAGACTTCTTCCTGTGTTTGATCTCAAGTTTCAAAGCATTATGATCTGACAATGTGCATGGTATGATTTCAATTCTTTTATACTTATTGAGGGCTGCTTTATGTGCCCGTATGTGATCTATCTTGGAGAATGTGCCATGCGCACTTGAGAAGAAAGTAAATTCTCTGGTCTCAAGATATAGAGTTCTAAATATATATGTCAGATCCATCTGGGCCAATGTGTCATTCAAGTCCATTGTTTCTTTAGTGATTTTCTGTCTAGTTGATCTATCTATTGCTGTAAGCAGAGTATTAAAGTCCCCTGCTGTTAACACATTCTTATCTATAAGCTTGTTTCTGGTTGTGTTTAACTGTTTTAAATATTTAGGTGTTACCATTTTGGTGCATAGACATTTATGATTGTTAGTTCTTTCTGATGGATAGACCCTGTAATTATTATATAATGCCCTTCTTCATCTCTTGTTATTGTCTTTACTTTAAAGTCCAGTTTGTCTGATATAAGTATAGCTACTCCAGTTTTCTTTTGACTTCCAGGAGCATGATATATATTTCTCCATCTCCTTACTTTTAATCTGAAGGTATCGTCCAGTCTAAAATCGTTTCTTGTAGACAGCAAATAGATGGATTTTGGTTTTTTATCCATTCTGCTACCCTATGTCTTTTGATTGGAGTCTTCAGCCCATTTACATTCAGTGTTATTATTGAAATATGTGGGTTTAGAGTCATTGTGTCCTTTGTGGGATTCATTCTTGTGGTGGTGTCTCTGGTATCTTCGTTCTTTGCAACACTTCCCTCAGAGAGTCCCCCTCAGGATTTCTTGAAGGGCTGGCTTAGTGGTGACAAATTCTTTCAATTTTGGTTTTTTTGGAAAGACTTTTCCTTTCCTTCTATTCTGAATGACAGACTTGCTGGATAGAGGATTCTTGGCTGCATATTTTTTCTGTTCATCACATTGAAGATCTCCTGCCATTCCTTTCTGGCCTGCCACGTTTCAGTAGATAGGTCTGTCACCACTCTTTAGGTTTCCCTTTGTATGCTAGGGCCCCTTTCTCCCTTGCTGCTTTCAAGATTCTCTCTTTGTCCTTATATTTTGCCATTTTTACTATGATATGCCATGCAGAAGATCGATTCAAATTACATCTGAGGGGAGGAGGGGGCATGATGGCGGAGAAGTAAGGAGCTCCATACTTGCACTCGCTCCCATACATCACACGGAAAAGATCTGAAGCCATTGGAAACCTTACAAAACCCGAGAGATTGGGAGAAAAAGGACGCAGAATCCACTGAGAAAGCCTTCTAATGTGAGTGCGAACTGGGGAAGATAAAATCGGGCCGGGATCAGAGACTCCAGGGTCGGAGGCGATCCCCCTCTGCGGGGANCGAACTGGGGAAGATAAAATCGGGCCGGGATCAGAGACTCCAGGGTCGGAGGCGATCCCCCTCTGCGGGGAGTGAGAAGGGAAAAATAGGGAGTCCCAAACAGAAAAACCTCCGCTCGGGGGGAAAAACCTCCGCTCGGGGCATAGAAAGACCGTACTTGCCAAATACCTGCACGCCAGGTCCCCTCGCGCCAACTGGTCCCTGGGGGGTTGAGCGGACAGACTGCTTCTTTGTGCTTGCTCCTGGTGGGATAGACTTCAGAGTAGCGGCGCGCCTGCCACCATTGTCCTCCCAGGCGGCTTGGGGACCAGAGGGAGCTGCGTGGACACCGGGCATCCGCGCTCCCGGCTGGCTGGAACTCTAGAGGGAAGGCAAAGAGCTAAAAACTGGGAAATTTGCCTGTGAGTTCGTGTTTCTGGTGACGAGCCATGGAGGGACCTGGTTTTCCTCACTCCAGCGGGCTCGGGCTCAGCGCACCCTGCAGGCAAGCCCCCGCCCTTGCTTGCTGGCCCAACCCAGAGAGGGAAGCAGGGATTCTGACTCCGCCCTCAGAGCTAGGCCAAGACCTAGAATTGCCCCGAGGGGGTTGCCTGGGAAGTTGTGTCTAAGGCAATTTCAGCAGGGCGCGGACTGGGATTTGGAGATTGGGACTGGCCTGAGTGGAAGAGTGCAACCAACTTTAGCAACGCCCCCGGTACAGGGAGTTTATACGCCCAAAAAAGCGATGTGCAGCTCTTGGTTCAAGAAGGGACTGGAGCACCGTCA
>NW_027530630.1:0-478 GCF_008692635.1 Crocuta crocuta
CTTCCTTCCTTCCTTCTTTGCATTCTTTGTTTTCTTTCTTCCTTCCTTCCTTTCTTTCCTTCCTTCCTTCTTTTTAATGTTTGTTTATTTTTGAGAAAGAGAGTGGAGAGTGGCAAGAAGAGAGGAAAATAGGACCCGAAGCAGGCTCTGTGTTGACTTCAAAGAGCCCGACGCGGGGCTCAAACTCACGAACCGTGAGATCATGACCTGAACCAAAATCAAGAGTCGGTCGCTTGACCCACTGAGCCACCAAGGTGCCCCTGTAAGAGGCCATTCTAACAAACTGAATCCAGAGAGAAATCAAAGCTTTCCTTTTAACAAATATACCTGGCTTTCAGAGGCGGGATATATAACGCTTGGTTTACCCATGTACAGGAAGGAATGAGTATTTACTTCGTAGAAGGAATCATTCCGGACGCTCAATTAGCATGTAGCTTATTCCCCAGACTCTCATTATATCAAATGAGACCTGTGTGCC
>NW_027530631.1:0-17759 GCF_008692635.1 Crocuta crocuta
GTACGGAGCTCCTTACTTCTCCGCCATCTTGCCCCCTCCCCCTCTCTGAGTTGAGTCTTAAAGCACAGGTCGAATTTGGCCATGCGGGAGTGTCGGGGCAAAGGAACCGAGGTAGGAAAATACTGAGTAGCTGTAATAGTTCTGTTTGTTTGGTTTGCTATTGAATAAAGAGAAGAACAGGAAATGAAGATGTAAGGTCAGAATCAGACAATGAAGAATTTTAATGTTGCACTGCGCAATTTGAAGTTAACTCATTAGGTAAAGGGAACTTGAATTTTCTTGATAAAATCAGTTCTGTGGCTGATGAAGATTAACATGGAAGTGATGTAAAGGATGGTTTGAAAGTGGCTGCTGTAATAATTCCTGTTAGATTAACGAGGTCCACTTTTCCATTTAATGACTGTTGTATGTTGGGTTTCCTGGGAAGTGATTTGGAGATAATGCACACAGAGATTTCCTAGGGCATGCTCTTGGGAACAATACTTGTGAAGGGAAAGAGAAAGAAGCACAACTGAATAGAGAGAGAAATCTCCAAAAAGATCTCAGAAGATCCCAAAGGGAGTTCTACAGCTAGTGTGGCTCTTTTGAATTTGATTAGTCATTGAATGTGGCCTGCCCTAGAAAGGAGCAATGGCCTCAGGCAAGATGACTCTTTAGTGGAGGTAATTCCTGAAAAAACTTGACAGCTGAGTTCTTACAACAGTACTCCTTCTAGCTGAAGGAATAATTCTTTCAGTTCTGGCAGGAAACTTAGACAACACATCACAGTATCTACTACAATTGACTTGTTTATATCTAAATGTCTAAGGTGTGTACCAATAGAACCTTGACTATCCTCTCTCAGAACACATCATATTCAACATTTATTAAAGGCTTACTTATTTGTCTTTGCAAGTAAAAGGTAATCTTTATGTGAGCAAGAATTATGTCCTTTGGTTCTTTGTATTCATAGCATCTAGGATGGCAAGAAATAGGTGTTCAAGACATAATTTTGAAAGAAAGAATGAAAGAATTAACCATTTTAATAAAATCATGCTTTCACCAAATTTAGCATGATAGCTTAAGTGTTTTTGAAAATACAAAAACTGGGGCATCTGGGTGCCTCAGTCATTTAAGCATCTGACTCGATTTCAGCTCAGTGCATGATCTCATGGTTCATGAGATAGAGCCCCACAGCGCAGAGCCAGTTTAGGATCCACTCTCTCTCTTTCTCTCTGCCTCCCCCCCACTTGTGCGTGCACTCTCAAAATAAATAAATAAACATTAAAAAATAGAAAATGCAAAAACAATTCAGTGATGCTTTAATACCTCAAATCACTTGTGTCTCAAATCAAATACAGGGGAAATATTCCCTCTCAAGATGAATGATAGATTCTAACCCTCCATTGTTTTGTTTTTTGTTTTTAATATAATTTACTGTCAAATTAGCTAACATATGGTGTGTACAGAGTGCTCATGGTTTTGGAGGTAGATTCATCACTTACATACAATATCCGGTGCTCAACACCCAACAGGTGCCCTCCTCAATGCCCATCACCCATTTTCCACTCTTCCCCACTCCCCCATCAACCCTCAGTTTGTTCTCTGTATTTAAGAGTCTTTTATCATTTGCCTCCCTCCCTGTTTGAAACTATGTTTCTCCTTCTCTTCCCTCATTGTCTTCTGTTAGCTGCTCTGGAAAACAGTGTGGAGGTTCCTTAAGAAATTAAAAATAGAACCTTCCATTGTTTGAATCTGCATTCATTTTAAGCATCTGATAAGAACAAATCAATATTTTCACATTCCAAAGAAGATGACTACTTTAGTTCCTTTATGAATTAGGGCCTGCTGGCCTGTTAAGTAAAAATAATTATTTCTCCATTTTTAATCGTTTTAGGGTAAGTCTTGGTTTAGGCAGCTGGTCTTGAAATGTATCCATCATGCGTTTCCTAATCTCTGAAGCTGGTGCTCAACTGTAAAGTTGTTATCCATTGTTGCTAATGGTTCTGTGCTTTCATTTTAAGATACTGCTAAATATTCAAGCTTATTGAATGAATCAGGAAGGTGCAAAAACAGTCCCATTGTGGAAATTATTTGAAGACACAAATGAAGGAAGATATGATTCCTGTATTTCTGAGTTTACAATATTCTTGTTAGATAACACAAAGTTTAATCTACTCAGGAATAACCACAAAGCAATGTACAATGAATACTAAGTAATGCTGAATAATTAAGGGAGAGGGACACATGAAAAAGAGCAAGCAAAGTGAAAATAATTAATGGAAAAAAGATGTGGCAATTAAAAATGAGGCCTCTCCTCAAAATTCTTAAACTCTTCTTGCAAAGAAAGATGGAATTTATGTCTTCTCCCTTTGAACCTGGACAGGTTTATGATTACTTTGATGCAAGAAAGTAGGTGCCCACTAGGTGACTTCTGAAGCTATGTCAGAAAAGATCATGGAGCTTCCACACAGTTCTCGTGAAACACTAGCTCCATGCAGGTTCCATTTTAGGAGACTCTATCAGAACCCAGCCACCATGCTGTGAGGAGTCCAGATCACACGGAGAGGCCATGTTTTAATGTTCTGATCAATAGTCCCGATTGAGCCACACTTACAAATGAAGTAACACCTCCAAACAGATCTTACAGCCTCCCATAAGTTGAGTCTTTCTGGTTGATCTCCAGACACTGTGAAGCAGAAAGAGTCAATTCTAGCGCACCTTTCTAGATACCCCAACCTACTAATTTTGTAAGCATAATTAAAGAGGGTTGCTTTCAACCACTAACTTTGGAGTGGGTTGTTAAACAGTAAATATAAGAGTAACAAAAGGCTTTATGAAGAATTGTATTTTTAAAAATTGTTCTTATTGCATTCTTAAACACTATTTAAGTTGCTTTTGGAAATATGATACATTTTAAATTTCTGTTCAGTGAAGTAGATGATTGTGATGGAGTGAGTTACTCAGGCACAACTTCTTCATACTAGTAGACACTGAAAATGGGAATTATTATAATTAATCATAAATTTAGTGACGTAATTTGAGAGCTTCCTTTGTGTCAGGTATTGTGCCAGCTGGCTTCTATGAATTATTAATTTATTTCCAAGTTTCCATCTTATTCCCCTCAAGTAGGAACTATCATTATACTTTACATATAAATATAATGAGGTTTAAATACTACATAAGTAATTGGCCCAAGGGCATTCATTCTTTCCATTCCAAGAGAGCCGGGAAGTGATTTAGGTTGGAGCAACATGAAAATCCAAAGTCTTAACAGCAATGAAATTGGGCTTTTATTCTTGAGATAAGGTGAAAAAATATACAAGAGGAAGATAGTGGAAAATGGCTTCTGGTAATACTTCATTTGTATGGGAAAATAATGATTGTGCTATAAGATCTTAGTACCTTTTCATACTTTAATGCAAAATTTGGTGCAGAAAATCTCTGACTTGGTCGCTCTTCCACAATATTTAGTAAGAGGAGGATCTTGAATTACTATAAATGCTGCATAAATTCAAGAGGATGATCTGAAAAGAATTAAACCAAGCATTGGCCCTTGAAGATAAAGATTTCTCATAAAGTAAAATGAATTATTGTCCTTGCCCATTGCACTAAAACTCTAATATGACAGTAACCAGAAAGCTGAAAAAAATCATTTCTAGTAGGCCCTATTTTGTGGCCTGGCCCTACAGATTGATTTTATATGCAGGTTTAGCACTCGGCAGCTGCCAAAAGCCATCAGTGCAATAGCCCATTCAGAGGAACACAAAATTTGAAAAGAGGACAGCCGGCAAGGACATGCTGTAAAAGGCAAAGGACAGATAAGAGAAAGATCTGCCGGCCCATGCTCTCAATTTGGACATTTACAATATCTAAAAAGAGAAGAGAGACAGAAGAAAGACTAATAGCAACTTTAAACATATGAAATAGAAATCATCTGCTCATGGAATCTTATGTATTTCCATGAGAAGTTGGGGTTGAAGAGAACGAGCTGAAATTGTGTCATTTAAAGCAAAAAATCCCATTTAGTGTGGAGATAATGAGATTCCAGGAACTAAATATACATGAGAAGTGATGAGATCCCACAACATTTTGAATATAGCTCTCTTTTACAGAGGACTTGAATGTGGCAGGGAAGCAGGAGGTGAGTGAGATGATCACTTGGGATAATTTTAACACCTTTGTTAAAAAAGTTTAACACCTTTGTCTTGTGTTGAGGTGTTATACAGTTAGGGTGTTTCCTTTAAGAATTATGAAGTGCCAGTATTAAAAGGACACTATAATCTTAACTTGGAATCTAATAGGGCTTTCACAATCATTAAATACAGCATTCTTGTGTGGATTTATGTCTTTATGTCAAAGTAGCTTTGTATGTATCTCTAGGTAAGATCTATTTTTTAAGATGGAATTTACCATGAGATAAACATAGATTTAGAGGACAAATTTTGAAAGTAATGGAAAACTGAATACGTAACTATTCACATTTTGATTTCTATAATTCAGAAGGAATATCCCCTGATGTTGCTGGTTTTATTTAACAAGACATTAGTGATAGCCTTGAGAAGAGATAGTTCAGACCAACTGAAGCTCAGGATAATGAAGGACTTAGCATGTAACTGAGCAGAGTGCCAGTGCACTGACCAGGGCTGTGTGATGCTGGAGCATGGACCACTTTCTGTGATGGGACGGATGTTCACAATATGGCATCCTGGTAGTATACTAACATGGCATTAGGAAAGGGACTGTGGAGTCTCTGATATGGCTTGGATCCCACTGTGCTCTGCAGGCTTCAGTAAAGCTTGACAAAGCATGCTGTCTGCATGCAGGTTCAGATGTGCTTAAAGATCTAAGTAGTGTGAGCTCTGGGTGACTCTGTAGCAACGTGGAGTGGGAATTACAGAAAACCTTTTAGGGATTTCTTGTTTGAAATTGTTTTATGATATCTATCTGCTCGCTACCAATAAATTCAAATTCATCTTAGGCCAATAAGGCATCCAGATATTTGAATCAATACAGTACTTTGAATAATTACAGTACTTTCCAAGGAAAGTGAACAATGTGGATTTGGGGTGGTAACTTTAAAGAATATACAATACGGGGCGCCTGGGTGGCTTAGTCGGTTAAGCGTCCGACTTTCGCTTAGGTCATGATCTCGCGGTTCGTGGGTTCGAGCCCCGCGTCGGGCTCTGTGCTGACTGCCAGCTCAGAGCCTGGAGCCCTGTTTCAGTCTGTGACTCCCTCTCTCTCTGACCCTCCCCTGCTCACACTGTCTCTCTCTCTCCTAGAAATTAAAAAAAAAAAAAAAAAAGAATATACAATACTTGTGGGGTGGTGGCAGGATATTATAATAAGGGAAGCCTCCAGAAGAAATATTAAGCTCAACAGATTTATTTTTATTTATTTTTATTACAATTCTAGATCAAGGCAAAAGAAAAATCTGATAGCAAAGTGATACATTCTAAGACTGAGTTTAGCAAATATATGCCTATCATTATTAGTAATGATCCTTTTAAATATTTGACTGCAGGTGGAACTGATTTCCCCCCAGAGCTTTCTTAATTTTAGTTCAGCAATAAGCAAAACAAAAATGTGCTTGCCCAGTGTCTGACAACTCAGACATGATAAGGTGAACGATTTAGAGGCTGCTCACCAGTGACATTTTTTTCTTGTCTTTGTTAATACTATAAATAATTGGGATGTTAATCCCGATTGCTCTGAATTGAAGCTGTGTCAATTTTGTATAACTCACTATGCATGGTATTTTGGCTGATTTTAGCATTCAAGAAAGCTATGTTGTCCTATTGAACAGTGAAACCATTTTTAACACCCTTATAGATTTCCTATGCAAAGAGTTGAGTTTATAGGGAATTCACTTCAAGCAGTCATTTCAATCACCTCTTGTTTGGCTTCAGTGCTTTGGAAACAAGGCTTAATAACATTTCCTTAAAAATTTAAGAGTTCATGATTTACCTTAGTAATCTTTTGTTCTGTGTTAAAATCCCAATAGACAAGATACCTTTTCTAGAAATCTTTGCCTGCAATTTCAGTCCCTTTCTCTGTCTCCCCTTCTTTCTTTCTTTTTCTTATATTCTTAGAAACAGAGAAGAATTTGTCTGCCACCATTAATACAAAATCTTATACACTACCTAAAAAGAACATACACTCTGGGGGCTAAAGAAGCTGAGTTAGAGCTCTAGGTCATAAAACTATTTCTCAACCCATATACACTCCTGCTTTCCATATATTCATTTTTGTGCTCATATTGTGAGACTCTTGACCAAATACAACCTACTTAAAGGATTAATCAATATTGAAGAATGTGATTAGATAATAAATTTTATTTATTCACATGTGTACCCACATTTATTTCCTTAAGTGAAAATTACTTCAAAAATCTCAGTCTTGAAGACAACTATATGCTGAGTAGGATGATATTTTAGAAATTCTGATATGACGTGGGGAAATCATTCTTGGCTTTTACTTTGGACGTGTTCACACACTTAGCAACTACACTGTTAAGTTCCTTGTCGCGGTGTTGTCGCGGTGTGTCTTTCTTCATGCCGTTCTTGTTTGTAATGTTCTCACCATTTTCTTTTTGCCTACACAAATCCCACCCAGGCCAATCTCTAGTTCCTTCCTTCCTACAGTCCATTCTAATTAGCAAAATATCTATTAACTTTCTCCTCCCCTGAAATTCTGCCAGTAAGCCTTTAATTATGCAAGGTGTTTTGTTGTTTTCCTAAGCTATTTATTTCATATGCATTTTCCAATAAACTCTTAAACTCTGTGAGAGTTAAGACTATGTCTTAAACATCTCTTGTATATTCACAGCAATTAGCATAATGTTAAGCACATTATAATAGGTGCTTATGAACACTTGATCGAATCACACAATCAATTGCTATCTGGAGTCTCATAGTTGGTTTTGGCAGTTGAATAGTATGAGACAGAGTTAATGTTACTTGTAGTTTCAGAAACTCCTTGTCAGAATTCAGACCAAGTTGCAGTTAGGCTTCAGAGAACAGATTCTATCAACCTCAACTTGTGGCTCTCTGTTTTATACAAGCAAGCGAACAAACAAATAAACAAAAGATACCACTATCTTTTCAGGCTTTCATACCCAAATTCTGACTACAAAATGTTAGCAAACCAAACTTGCTAAACAATTTCATAGAATGATCTTGAATTTTTTTGTCATTACAGTAGCATCTGCAATATTTGGGAATTATATTTTCTTTGACATAACAATACTCTTACCTTCCAAATGTTTCTTTTGCTCCTTAGAATTGGAAGATGCTGAAGAACCATATTACTACTTAAACATTCTGGTGCTGAGAGAGTCCATGTCAAATCATTTATTTCATTCAGTTTTTCTGATTGGAAATAATTTGAATCTGAACAAAGCTGAAGTACTGACTAAAGGCTTTTCCACTTAACTTCACAGGCACTAGATTAGAAATTTTTAACCCTTAGTGCTTTGAGGCAGAAGGTTCAAGGACAAGGTTTTACAGTGCTCTATCTCCAGTGCTTAAACAGGCCCAGAAATAACATGAACATTCATTTCATGAATATGTTTATCTGTATTTCTTTGAGATTGCAATTAGGTTCTGACTTTGTAATTTTGTTAAGCAGAAACAGAGCCAAAGAATCTTGGGAGGGAATGACCACTTGTTACCTCCTGCTTTAAAGTGATCTCAGCAATATTTGTTACTTCATTTTTCTCTTTGTCATGGATATTACCTTTGAACAACTAACACTTTTCTAAATAATGTAATTTTGAGATTGTTTTGAATCTTATACCAACCTAATTTTATATTTTATATTGAAAATAAAGTTATGGTTTTGAGTTACCTGCATTGTAATGTGTAATCATCCACCAATATTACCTTCCATTTTGTTAACACTTGTGCTATAGGCTGATGCCATTAAAGGCCAATATAATGCCTACCGGAGGCCAACATTTCCAAATGTTGTACTGTAATGATACTACAGCAATTAACAAATGCCTTCAATGCTCTTGGTGGAACTTCATGGAACTTTGCAGCTGCCTTTAAGTTGATCCTCTTCAGAATTAATGACTTTGCTTTTGAAAGACAGTAGTTTTTTTCCTCTGCTTTAAACTCTTATTTAAATAGGAAATTCATCACATCAAGAGAATAATCAGAGGAATATCAACATTCCCATATTCTCTTTACCTCCTGTGCTAGAGACATGTCAATTAAAAAGTGTACTCTAAATAAAAAGAGTGCACTTACTGTGCAGTTTCAAAACACATGTTTTTATAGTTTTTTGTTTGTTTGTTTTTGAGAGAGAGAGAAAGAAAGAGAAGGAATCCCAAGCAGGCTCTTTGCTGTCAACATGGAGCCAAAGCAAGGCTCGATCTCATGAACCATGAGGTAAAATTAAGAGTCAGAAGCTCAACAGACTGAGCCAACCAGAAGCCCCATCAAAACACATTTTTTAGAACCCCTCTTACACTTAGATTTCTCTATCTAAGCTCTTCTTATTTAGGAGTTCTGGAGTTTCCAGTGGGAAGTATGTATAGAGATTATGCAGTCATTGATTAATAATAATATTAATAATAATAATAATCACCATGTACTAAATGTTATGAAAAACATTTTAATTTTTACAGACATTTAGAGATAGGTATTATCTTCCCATCTTCAACTGTATAAACAGGGGTTTAGGAAGGTAAAGTAATTTGCCTTAGGTCATAGAATTATTGTGTCATAACTAATGGCTGGAATTGGAAGCCAATCTGTTTTACAGTAATCTGTGCATCTTGCTCAGCAATACCATATTGTCTCTCTCTGCTCTGGGCAGTTATTTTACACATCACTAGGAAGGGGATGCAAATATATATATATTGCTTAATTTACTTGATCGGAGAAGGCAATTAAGTAGACAATATCCTTAAAAGAGAAGAGACATGTGCTACTTTTATCTCTCAAAATATTTATCCAACTTACAATAAAAGGCAATTTGAATACTAGAATAGGTCCAAGAGATTTTGGAGAGTGGAAAAATGTTATAGTCATTTATTCAGTTAGTCATTCAATCAGTAGATAAGTTGAGTGACTCCTATGTGCCACCACTGAAATCAGGCACTGGACACACAGCAGGATATACTCAATGCAGAGGTTTCTCCGAGGACAATTATTCAGAAGTCATATAAAGCAACACATCACAGATTTAATGATAGGGACATCAATGGAAATGCTTCATTAAAGGTTTCATTTCAATTTATGCAACATTATGGGATTATGTATTGCTAGTGACAGACAACACACTGACTATATCATGTATTGTCACTGAACTTAGTGTTCTCACGGTGTAATATGAATATACACTTTATTATGTGTATTTATTTTTATGTTTTCAAATGTTATGGCCAATCTTCATATTCAAAAATTTTTCTAAATATACTTATTAAGTCTAAACATTTGACTGTAGATCATTTTGAATTTTAAAATATACAATTAGGTTGTTTGATACCATGAGAGTTTTAAGTCTTATTTTCAAAATCTTATATCTTTTATTCCTGTACTTCCACGGTGACCAGGGCATCCAGTATTATTTTCAGTAAAAGGGATACAAATAGACATTGTTGCTTCTTTCCCAATCTCATAAGTAGAACCTGTAATATTTTGCCTTTAACTAAAATGTTTGCTTTGGGATATCTGTAGATACTACTTAAGAGATCAACAAAGAAGTTCCCCTCTTTTCCTTATTTGCTCAGTTTTAATCAATGAACCATTTTTCATATTATCTATTTTTTTCTATTGTATTGATCACATCTTTGAGTTCTATTTTGTTAATGTGGATGACCAGCAATTGGTTTTATATACTTGTAACAAACAGGACTTTTTGTGGTGTTATTTCCTGTTTATTTTCTGGGATTCAACTAATTTTTTAAATGTCTTTACTTGAAATATATTTGAATCATAACATCATGTAAATTTAAGGTAAATTTGATCCATTTATATATTTGACACATCTATATATTTGTAATATAATTTCCATTGTTAATTCGATAATTAACACCTCTATCACATCACATAGTTATCATTTCTTTTTTGTGGTTGGAATAATTAAGGTCCAGTCTCTTAGAATGTTTAATGATTGTGTAATATTGTAGTCTATATTCATTATGCTGTTCGTTAGAACTGTAGGACTTATTTAATACTCATGGCAAGTTGTACCCTTCAACATTTCTCCTATCCCCCCACCTCCTGGCTCCTGGTAATCATCATTTTATTCTCAATTTTACATGTTTGGATTTTTTAGATTCCACATCTAAGTGTTGTTATACAGCATTTGTCTTCCTTTGACTTACCTCACTTAGGAGAATGTCCTCAAGGTCAATCTCTGTTGTTGCAAATGAAAGGATATCCTTCCTTCTCATGGCTGAATAATATGTGTGTGTGTATATGTGTGTGAATAACACACACATGTATATGTATATGTATATATATGTGTACCCATACATATACACACATGTGTATGTGTATTTATACATATACATATGTGTGCATATATGTATGCACTCACACATATATATATCACATTTTCTTTATTTATTCATCCATTGATAGACATTTAGGTTGTTGTTTCCCTATCTTGGCTATTGTGAACAACGCCGCAGTAAACACAGGACTGCAGATATCTCTTCAATATTCTGTTTTTATTTACTGTGGGTATATACCCAGAAGTGGAATTGCTGGATTATGTGGTAGTTCTATTTTTAATTTTTTGATAAACTGCCATATTGTTTTCCACAGTGGCTGAATCAATTTACATTCCCACCAATAGTGTACAAGGGTTCCCTTTTCTCTACACCCTTGGCAATGCTTGTTGTAATACAAACTTTTGGGTATAAGATGAATAAGGTCTGAGGATCTAATGCAAAACATGGTGACTATAGCTCGTAATATTGTGTTATGATTGGAAATTTGCTGAGAGAGCAGAACTTAAATGTTCTTACAAAAAAGGGGGGGAAGTATGTGAGGTGATGGATGTGTTAATTGCATCGTGGGAATTCTTTCACAATGTATACAAATATCAAATCATTATAAGGTATACTTTAAATATCTTACAATTTTATCGATTATACCTCAGTAATGCCAGAGGGAGAAAACTTAAATAAGTGATTTTTATCAGCAAATTAGAGCAGAAAATAGTGAACTCACAATGAACTATAAGAACAATAGAAAATAATCTATCTTAATTGAAAACAGAAAATATAATGGGAAATAAAGGAAAGGAATGTAACACACATGTGTGATTTCCTTTGTCCAACACAGTAGTAATTAGAATTCCAGATCTAGAGGAATAGAGAGAGGTGCAAAACAGTAGTTGAGAAGACATGAATTTTAAGCCTTTTATCCTGCTGTTCATTTTTTTATTCTTTATTTCTTTATCACTCCTGCCTTTCCTGGTTTGGTTGTAATCAAGTATTTTTCAAATTCCACTTTATGTTTTTGTTTTACATGTACTATCTTTGTTTTTAAGTATAGGTGACACACAATGTTACATTAGTTTCAGGTCTAGTATCATTCATTCATTCATTAAGTTCTTAGAGAACTGGAGAAGATTATGTATATTTATGTATGCAGATAAAGATTTTATATATATGTATTATATGGTAGATGAAATATAAGGTGAACTTATAAAAGCAACAAAAATCATTACATATCTAGAGAAAATACAGGAAAGTAAATTTTGGAAATTTCTACTTTGGAAACTACAAAGCAAATTAAGGGAAATTAAAGAAGATGTAAATAATCAAAGAGATGATAGATGCAATTTTATAAAGATGACAGTTTTTCCAAAATCTGTATATAGTTTAACTATACTACCATCCACAGATTTTTATCAGCTCTACCTTTAAAATGTATCCATAATCTGCCTTCTTATTACCACCTGCTCTGCTAGTACATCTTAGTCGAGTCCACCATTATATCTTGCGTAGGCTGCTTCATTGACTCCTTCAGCTGGTCTTGTCCTTTCTGTTCTTGTTTGGCATTCTATTCTCATTATAGGAACTATGGTGGCACATGTCACCTCGTATAAAACACTCCAGTACTTGCCATATTGTTCAGTGTAAAAACCAGTATTTATAAGAATCCACAACGTCTTTCTTGATCTACCCCTTCCCTGTTATCTCAGATCTTCATGTCCTACTGCCTTCTCCCTATTTATAGTTCGATGGCTCACTTGCCCTCTATCTGTATCTCAAACATTCTTGGAACCTGCTATATCCTTTTTCTTTTCTTTTTTAAATTTTTTTAATTTTTTCATAGTGTATTGTCAAGTTGGTTTCCATATAACACCCAGTGCTCATCCCCACAAGTGCCCTCCTCCATGCCCATCACAACCCTTCCTCTCCCCCCCACCCTGATCAGCCCTCAGTTTGTTCTCAGCGTTCAAGAGTCTCTCATGGTTTGCCTCCCTCCCTCTCTCACACTATTTCTCCCTTTCTTCTCTCCCACAGTCCTCCATTAAGTTCCTCCTATATGTGCTAACATATGGTAACTGTCCTTCTCTGCCTGACTTATTTCACTCAGCATAACACCCTCAATTTACATCCACGTTGCTACACATGGCCAGATTTCATTCTTTCTCATTGCCATGTAGTATTCCATTGTATAGATAAGCTACATCTTCTTGATCCATTCATCCGTTGATGGACACTTATGCTCTTTCCATGTTTTGGCTATTTTTGAGAGTACTGCTATGAACATTGGGGTACATGTGTCCCTATGCATCAGTACTCGTGTATCCCTTGGGTAAGTTCCTAGGAGTGCTATTGCTAGGTCATAGGGGAGTTCTATTGTTAATTTTTTTGAGAAACCTCCACACTGTTTTCCAGAGGGGCTGCACCAGTGTACATTCCCACCAACAGTGTAGGAGGGTGCCCGTTTCTCCACATCCTTGCCAACATCTAGAGTTCTCTGATTTGCTCACTTTAGCCACTCTGGCGCGAGGTTGTGGTTCTGATTTGTATTTCCCTGATGCGGAGGGATGCTGAGCATCGTTTCATGTGTCTGTTGGCCATCTTGATGTCCCCTTTGGAGAAGTGTCTGTTCATATCTTCTGACATTTCTTCACTGGATTGTTTTTAGGATGAGGGGCTTGGTGAGTTCCTTATAGATTTTGGATACTAGCCCTTTATCTGATATGTCATTTGCAACTATCTATTCCCATTCCATCGGTTGCCTATTAGTTTTATGGATTGTTTCCTTTGCTGTGCAGAAGCTTTTAATATTGATGAGGTCCCAATAGTTTATTTTTGTTCATGATTCCCTTGCCTTTGGAGATGTGCCAAGTAGAAATTGCTGCGGTAGAGGGCAAGGAAGTTGTTTCCTGCTTTCTCCTCTAGGGTTTTTTTATTTTTTTAATTTTTTTAATTTTTTTTTTTAGTGTTTTATTTATTTCTGAGAGAGAGAGAGNTGCAACGATTACTGTACTTTGATTTTGTAACCTGCAACTTTGCTGAATTCATGGATCAGTTTTAGTAGACTTCTGATGGAGTCAGTCGGGTTATCTATGTAGAGTATCATGTCATCTGTGAAAAATGAAAGTTTGACTTCTTCTTTGCCAATTCTGATGCCTTTTATTTTCTTTTGTTGTCTGATGGCTGATGCTAGGACTTCTAGCACTATGCTAAACAACAGTGGTGAGAGTGGACATCCCTGTCATGTTCCTGATCTCAGGCGGAAAGCTCTCAGTTTTCCTCCATTGAGGATGATGTTAGCTGAGGGCTTCTCATAGATGGCTTTTGGGATGTTTAAGTAAGTTCTTTCTATCCTGATTTTCTCAAGGCTCTTTATTAAGATGGGATGCTGTATTTTGTCAAATGCTTTTTTTGCATCTATCAGCAGGATCATATGGTTTTTATGCTTTCTTTTTTTGATGTGATGGATCACATTGATTGATTTGCGAATATTGAACCAGCCCTGTAACCCAGGAATGAATCCCACTTGATCATGGTGGATAAATCTTTTTATGTACTGTTGGATTTGATTTGCAAGTATCTTATTGAGGATTTTTGCATCTGTATTCATCAAGGATATTGACCAGTAGTTCTCTTTTTTTGCTGGGTCTCTGTCTGGCTTGGGAATCAAAGTGGTGCTGTCTTCATAAAATGAGTCTGGAAGTTTTCCTTTGATTTCTATTTTTTGGAATAGCTAGAGAAGAATGGGTATTAATTCTCTTTTAAGTGTCTGGTAGAATTCCCCAGGGAAGCCTTTTGGCCCTGGGCTCTTATTTGCTGGGAGATTTTTGATAACTGATTCGATTTCTTCACTCGTTATGGGTCTGTTCAGATTTTCTATCTCTTCCCATGTGAATTTTGGTAGTGAGTGTGTGTTTAGGAATTTGTCCATTTCTTCTTAGTTGTCCAATTTCTTGGCATATAATTTTTCATAGTATTCCCTGATAATTGCTTGTATTTCTGAGGGGTGGGTTGTAGTAAGTCCATTTTCATTCATGATTTTGTCTATTTGAGTGCTGTCTCTTTTCTTTTTGAGAAGCCTAGCTAGAGTTTTGTCAATTTTGTATATTTTTTCAAAACACCAATTCTTGGCTTCATTGATCTGTTCCACTATTTCTTTGGTCTCTATATTGTTTATTTCTGCCCTGATTTTTTATTATTTCTCTTCTCCTACTGGGTTTGGGGTGCCCTTGTTGCTCTCTCTCTAGTTGCTTTAGGTGTGCTGTTAGATTTTGCACTTGCACTTTTTCTAATTTCTTGAAATAGGCCTGGAGTGCAATGTACTTTCCTCTTAGGACTGCCTTTGTCTCATCCCATAGAGTTTAGGTTATTGTATTTTCATTTTCATTTGTTTCCATATATTTTTTAATTTCTTCTTTAATTGCCTGATTGGCCCATTCATTCTTTAGTAGGGTGTTCTTTAACCTCCATGTTTTTGGAGTTTTTCCAGAATTATTCCTGTGATTGATTTCGAGTTTCATACCATTGTGATCTGAAAGTGTGCATAGTATGATCAATTCTTTTACATTTACTGGGGGCTGCTTTATGTCCCAGTATGTGATCTCTCTTGGAGAATGTGCCATGCACACTTGAGAAGAAAGTGAATTCCATGGTCTCAGGATGTAGAGTTCTAAATTTATCTATCGAATCCATCTGGTCCAATGTGTCATTTAAGTCCATTGTTTCTTTACTGATTTTCTGTCTAGTGGATCTGTCCATTGCTGTAAGTGGAGTATTAAAGTCCTCTGCTATTAGCACATTCTTATCCATAAGATTGTTTCTGTTTGTGATTGTTTTATATATTTAGGGGTTCCCATATTTGGTGCATAGACATTTATAATTGTTAGCTCTTCCTGATGGATAGACCGTGTATTATTATATAATGCCTTTCTTCATTCCTTTTTACTGTCTTTACTTTAAAGTCCAGTTTATCTGGTATATGTACAGCTACTCCAGCTTTCTTTTGATTTCCAGTAGCATGATAGATATTTCTCCCTCCCCTTACTTTCAATCTGAAGGTGTCCTCCAGTCTCAAATGAGCTTCTTGTAGACAGCAAATAGATGGATTTTGTTTTTTTTTTATCCATTCTGCTACCCTGTATCTTTTGACTGGGGCATTTAGTCCATTTACAATCAGTGTTATTATTGAAAAATATGGGTTTAGAGTCATCGTGTCCTTTGTGGGATTCATGCTTGTGGTGGTTTCTCTGGTATCTGGCATTCCTTGCAACATTTCTCTCATAGAGTCCCCTCAGGATTTCTTGTGGAGCTGGTTTAGTGGTGACAAATTCTTTCAATTTTTATTTATTTGGAAAGACTTTTATCTCTCCTTCTGTTCTGAATGACAGGCTTGCTGGATAGAGGATTCTTGGGTGCATATTTTTTCTGTTCATCANTGTCTAGTGGATCTGTCCATTGCTGTAAGTGGAGTATTAAAGTCCTCTGCTATTAGCACATTCTTATCCATAAGATTGTTTCTGTTTGTGATTGTTTTATATATTTAGGGGTTCCCATATTTGGTGCATAGACATTTATAATTGTTAGCTCTTCCTGATGGATAGACCGTGTATTATTATATAATGCCTTTCTTCATTCCTTTTTACTGTCTTTACTTTAAAGTCCAGTTTATCTGGTATATGTACAGCTACTCCAGCTTTCTTTTGATTTCCAGTAGCATGATAGATATTTCTCCCTCCCCTTACTTTCAATCTGAAGGTGTCCTCCAGTCTCAAATGAGCTTCTTGTAGACAGCAAATAGATGGATTTTGTTTTTTTTTTATCCATTCTGCTACCCTGTATCTTTTGACTGGGGCATTTAGTCCATTTACAATCAGTGTTATTATTGAAAAATATGGGTTTAGAGTCATCGTGTCCTTTGTGGGATTCATGCTTGTGGTGGTTTCTCTGGTATCTGGCATTCCTTGCAACATTTCTCTCATAGAGTCCCCTCAGGATTTCTTGTGGAGCTGGTTTAGTGGTGACAAATTCTTTCAATTTTTATTTATTTGGAAAGACTTTTATCTCTCCTTCTGTTCTGAATGACAGGCTTGCTGGATAGAGGATTCTTGGGTGCATATTTTTTCTGTTCATCACATTGAAGATCTCCTGCCATTCCTTTCTTGCCTGTCAAGTTTCAGGAGATAGGTCTGTCACCACTCTGATAGGTTTCCCTTTGTATGTTAGGGCCCTTTTCTCCCTAGCTGCTTTCAGAATTCTCTCTTTGTCTTTATATTTTGCCAGTTTCACTATGATATGTCATGCAGAAGATCGAATCAAGTTATGTCTCTTGGGAGTTCTCCTTACCTCTTGGATTTCAACGTCTGTTTCCTTCCCCAGATGGGGGAAGTTCTCTGCTACAATTTGTTTAAGGACTCCTTCAGTGCCTTTCCCTTTCTCTTCCTCTTCTGGAATTCCTATGATATGGGTTCCTATGATTCTGTTTGATTGTATCACTGAGCTCTCGAACTCGCGTTTTGTGTTCCTGGATCAGTTTATCTCTCTTTTTCTCAGCTTCCTCTTTCTCTATAATTGTCTTCTAAATCATTTATTCTCCTTTCTGCTTTTTCAATCCGTGCATTGGACGCCTCCATTTTATTTTGGATCTCATTTATAGCATTTTTAAATTCATCATAACTTTTTTAAAGCTCCACAGTCTTTGTACTAATAGTTTCTCTGATGTCTTCCATGCCTTTTTCAAGCCCAGCGATTAATTTTATGACTATTGTTCTAAATTCTTGTTCAGTTATTTTGCTTATATCTGTTTTGACCAGTTCTTTAGCTGTCAATTCTTCCTGGAATTTCTTTGGAGAGTTCTTTCGTTTCGTCATTTTGGTTAGCTTTCTATCTCTTATTAGTTTTAAAACCTTGTTATGCACTCTGCCCCTGAAGGTGCTGCTTTACCAAAGAAGGCTCTTTGACTCTCCAGGTCCTCTCTGTTCAGAAAGTGTTCTTTGAATGGTGTCTCTTGGTCTCTCCTGTTGAGATCTTGGTTATTTTATTTTCCTACTCGTAGTGGTATTTGTGACTCTCCATCATGTGTACTCTGGTTTGTTTCTTGTGGTAGCCCTGGGGGAAAAAGAAACAGACAGACAAACACATAGGGAATAAAGGCACACAAATGCATAGACAAATCCAAGAAACACGCAACCGAAAGGGAAAAAGAAAAAGAGGAAGGGACACATACAAAAAGAGAAAAAGAAAAAAAAAAAAAAAAGAAGGAGGGAAGACAAATAAAAAATAAAAATACATAAAAAAGGAAAAAGAAAAGAAAAGAAAAAAGAAA
>NW_027530631.1:17886-80886 GCF_008692635.1 Crocuta crocuta
GTGCCCCAGTAAAAAAAAAAAAAAAAGAGGGCAGCTCTCTAGCGAGGATGGGCCTGGTTTGGGCCAGTGAGTCCTATGGGGTTCCTGCCTTGGTGGTTTTGGAGATAAAAGTGCAGTGCCCCATTCCCTTCTTGAACCAAGCGTTGCAACTCACTCTTTTGGGTGTGATCTCCCTGTGCCGGGGGCGTAGCCAAGGTGGGCCATGCTCTGTATCCCAAGACAGGCCTCGTTTCCAGATCTTAGTCCGCGTGCCCCATTGATATCGCCCGAAATATAAACTCACAGGCAAGCCCCTCGGAGCAGTTTCAAGCCTCTTGCCTTCTCCCTGGGGGTCCAGCCAAGCTAGAAGCACAACAGCGCGGCTTCAGGCGCTGCCACGTCCCCTCCAGGTCGAGTTGGTGAGCGAGGAGCACTTTCACCCGAGGTCGCCTGGGACGAGTGCGTCCCGCCTAGGGTCAGCTGGACAGTAGGAAACTGGATCCCTCTGTGTCCCAAGCAGAGGTTTTTCTCTTCTCCAGCGACAGGGACGGTGTCTTGAGCAGTTTTCGCCACTCTTTTTTTAATTTTTTTCCCCTAGACTCACTGCGGCTTCCCATAAAGGGGGATTCCCCCACCTCCCTCCGTGTCTCCGGTCCCGGCCGGATTTTATCTTCCCCAGTTTGCACTCACACTATAAGGTTTTCTCAGCGGACTCTGTCTTCTTTTCCTCCCAAACTCCTGGATTCTGTAAGGCTTCCTGGGGCTTCAGACCTTCTCTGTTTGAGAGATGGGGGCAAGTGAAATGTACGGAGCTCCCTACTTCTCCACCATCTTGCCTCCTCCCTCTGCCATATCCTTTTTCTAGGTGGTTTTTCCCCAATTTGTCACAAGCTTACACCTTTACTTTCTTCAAGCATTTAAGGTCTTCAGGCCTGGCTAATAACATTTAAAAAATGCAACCTCTCCACATCAACATCTAGAACAGGGCCTGACACACATAGTAAATGCTCAGTAGCATTCATTCTTTAATGTATTCAGTAGATGATTGGTAAACATTTCTGATACACTGATACTATGGCTTGAAGAATGCCAACATTGATAAGATTCAATATCTGCTTCAAAGAAAGTGTCAAGTGGGGTTGTTAAGTATAACATAACAACTAACATTTATATAGGAACTGCAATTTACAAAACACATTTACATATTTCTTTCATTTGAGCCTCACAAACAACACTGTGTTGTGCAGAGAGCAGGTGTTTCACAGATGTAAACTTGGAGAGGTTAAATAATTTGCCTAAATGGGAAAAGCTGTGTCTCAAAGCCTGGATTTCTGACTTTGAAACTTTTTTTTTTTTCCCTTTAGTCACACAAGACTGAATTCTCTTTGGACTTTGGGGAAAAAAAATAGAAGGGTAAGATATCTATGCCTATAATAAATTTGAAATCTTTGTGGGTCAAGCTGTGGCATGAGAAACCAAAATGAATCCCATGACAGTTAGTTTCCTCAGGTTAGTTTATAATCTGTAAAATGGAAATCATGCATACACAATTGCCTTTGGAGACACAGAGAAGATTAATGAGCCTTTGTTTATGAAAAATCTTTAATTTATATAGAGAAAAGCATTATCTTCAGAAATGAAATATTATTTATCCATATTTTTATACATGAGCTTAGCATATGACTTTGTGAAAGAAAATCCATGACTGGTTCTCACTTTGAAACATTATTATTTAAAAAGTAGTGTATGATTTGATAATCTAAATATTGCTTAAGTTCACAAATAAAATAAAAGGAAGGACAAACATTTTCCAATGGAGCTCAAATTTGTAGACCATCCGTTCAACTATTAGGGACTGAAAAAAATTAGGAACCTCTAGTTCTTAAACTCTCTGGCAGTTGAACTTTTGAAAGAACATTCTAAAAGATATCAGGAAGAAAACTTAAAATAACATTGGACAAAAAATTACAAGAGAACTATTTTTTTCTTCGCTTTTTTCTCTTTAAACAAAAGTGAACTATTTTATTTCCAATCTCAGGTGGAGAAATTGTAAGGTTTAAAAAGATTGTTAATATATGAGAAATGGCATTTAATTAACAAAAACTGTATTTTACTTTTTAAAAAAATTTTTAAATTTATTTTGAGAGAATAGAGAAAGCATGTGAGCAAAGGAGGAGCGGAAATAAAGGTAGAAGGAGAATCCGGAGCAGGTTCTGCACTATCAGTGCACTATCAGTGCAGACTATAAAGTGACTAAGAAATTAGTCTCCTCAGGAAAATTAATTTAATAAAGACTATCCCTTTTTATAAGTAGATTTGTAAAAAAAAAAAACTTATAAAGCAGTAATTATATAAAAAAGAAAAAGCATATTTTCTAAAACTATTCTGCTACATAAAGTACTAGGGAAAAATTCACTGAAGTAACTCTTATCAGAGTATAAAATAATAGTAGTTAAAGTACAAATATTGGCTTCTGAGCTTACTAAAATATGTGGGTTTTGTTTTAAAAAATCGATTTAACTACACATTCTAAATAGAAATTTCATATATGCTCACTGAAATTTACTTTTGTAAAATGTATGAAAAATTAAGATAATGCAAAAATTATAGAATAAATGCTCAGCATTTGGAAGTTCTTTTTTATAAATTTAAATTAGCTTCTGAGGGTATTTTTTAATGAATATAAGTTAATTTACCTGTCGTAAGGGTTTTATCAGATTTTCTGCTTGGAAAATATTGCAAGTCATTTTTCATTTTGATGCATTTTCTTAAAATAAAACTTAATAACAATACTTAATATTCTTAAATATTTTGGAAATGGAGTCGTACTCAGAATTCACATTCCTCCAAATATTTTGTAGTACTATATTTTAATTTTTATTATTTTTCACAGCACTTTATTTCTCATAGTAGATAATGATGCAATACAGTTCAAATGAAATATGTTTCTGGTCATTTGAAATGGCAAGAAAAGAATTGTAATGAATGAAAATGTGATAGTTAAATTTATGTGTCAACTTGACTAGGCTATGGCACCCAATTATTTTTAGTCAAAGGGCAGTCTACATGTTATTGTGAAGTCATTATTTAGACATGATTAAAATTTAAATTGATAGACTTTGAATAAAGTAGATTACCATCCATTATGTGGGTAGACTTTATGCAGTCAAATGAAGGCCTTAAGAGAAAAAGCTGAGGTCGACTGAAGAGAAGGGAATTTGCGTGGAGATCACCCTGAACTTGAGACTGAAACATCAACCCTTACGGGAGTTTCTAGCCTGCCAGCCTGCTATGCAAATTTCCAACTTGTCAGCTCCCCAAATCGTATAAGTCAATTCCGTAAACACACACACATTTATATACACACATGGATGTATCCTCTTGGTTCTATTTGGAGAACCCTAATACAGAAAACACCCACCCACACCCACCCCCAGAACAAACAAACAAGCACTAAATTCTAAAGAAACCATGCTAGCATAAGAACAAACACAGAACTTTAGAGGGAATAAGAGAAACAGTGGAGAAAGACACACAGCTGTTTTCCATTCCTGAAATTTGTTTTTAACTGAAGTAAAAGCTTTGATATAATATGCCTTGAAATTTTACTTGAAAAATTAATTGGATTTGGCTGGGATGAAAAACAACCACATTATCAGTGCTGAAAAACTGGCTTAAGACCATAATTCAAAGCAAGAAAAACCCATCACAATATACTCTTAATGAGTTAGATACAGAGAATTAGAACATTTAGAACACAAAAGAGACTGAAAGTCAATGATATTTTTATGTGAATAAAATCTGATATTAGCTCTCAGAAAGGGAGGTAATAAATCCTTTCAACATGATTTCAGAGATAAATAGTTGGGATCCTGGAAATGTTTATTCAGAATGGAAGGTGGTGTTCTAAGCAGAATGAATATGGACTGGGTTTTATGACTTGAAGCTTATTGTATTGAGAACAGCTTTGATTAAATACTCTTTACTCTTCCACACGAAGGAGAAACATAAAAGTCTATAGACATAGCACTTGACAAATACTTAAAGGATGTTGAAACTATAGCTTCTCTAGGTTTCTGCCATGGCATCTCAATATCAGTCTTTTTGTCCATTCTTGATGATAACCACTCAAGAATGAACTTAAAGAGTATTTAGCTTCTATAGCCAATCAAATAAAATAATAATTAAGGTCACCAAATGCACTTTACAACTGAATAGATACTGTAAAAAGGATGATGGCCAAAGCAGCGAACATTATAAAATACGATTGGACTACAAGTAAAGGATTTTGTTTTCATCTGAAGCATAGACATTTTTCAGAACTGTTCCTAGCTATGAATGCTTTGGAACAAGTAAGAAGGTGGATGAACTGATATTTATGGATTTAAATTTTTTTCATTTCTTATCGTTCCTGTGCTAGTTATTTGCCTGTTTGTTGCTAGTCTATTTCTCCCATTGTCTTGCTTTGCTATGTATCACAGATTTCATGTCTATTGGCTTCTGGTTATATTCAGCAAGTTGCAGGCATTGATAGGTGTGAAAGATTGTAAATCAAGGTTTCCCCCCCACTCTTTGACTATAGTAGCTTTGCAGCAGTGACTATGCATCCATTTGGGTTCCTGCTCCTGGTAGACATTGAGTGTTCCATGGTTCCTGTTTCTGCCTGCTGAGCAGTAGAAGATTCTAATGCCCATTAGACAACCCTACCTTCTCTTCTTAGACCATTCCCGCTCTCATTGTCCCTCTTGCCCTAGGAATAGTTGGGGTCTTCTTGGTGTTGCTAGTATTTGCTGTGCTTCACGGTACTCAGTGTGCAGTGTGGCTCTCACCTTTTTTTTTTTTTTTATCACTTGTTTAATCAATTCTCTATGTTAAATTTCCTCTGTATGAACAAAACAAATAGGTTTCTATTTTTCTTCATACAATTTTTTAAAGTGATCACATAATTCTCTCGTAAGAGAATAGAATTTCTCCTAAGTCAGTTTAGGTATTGTTTCATACAAAGACAGAAAAGTAATGTTTTTGGATTTCTCAATATCTCTCCAAGAATTACCTGAATGTTGCACTTTTGGTTGTTAAGTGCAATCCAAAGAACTTATATTCTTATTGCTGTTTGTGACAGTTTACATTCCATCACTTCTTTAACAAATACTTTAACATTGGTTCCCCCCAAATACTTTTTTTTTTTAATTTCAGTTTTAAATAGGGGGGTTAAAAATGTATTGTTGATGAAGTGGAATGACAATCAGGACGTTTTTATTTCTGCTATAAATCTTAGCTATTTTAGAACTAATTGTATTTTTTGGTGTAACTAATTACTTTGGGAATATCTCTAGGCTGTGTGTAAACGCCAGTGTTTAGAAGAAAATTTACAAAGACATTGTAGCTTCCAATTGAGCTCTATTAAACAATATTTCACTAGACACTAAGTAGTGATTACATTACAGATTCCTTATTGCACTGTACTTGATATCCTTGCCATGGGCCCACATTGTAGGTAAGACTGGAAAACAATAACTATATTCTTATAACTAAGTCACTTGAATTACTTCAAGTTATTTAAATGGTTTACTTAGAGGACATATTTATAGAAAGGCTTTTTTTAAAAATTGTGAAGTTCTATGATTTATTCCTGTGATCTATATGTGGCTCACTACCCATATTTTAAACATTAATGTACTCCACAATAGCCTCAAGAATATAAGAAATCTGGTCACTGTGCTGAGCTGGACTTTGAGTGTAACCCAGTTAGACCCCAGGGAGAGTGTGAATATTAAAAGCAGCATGCACTAAAAAAGAAGTCCATTGGGAGAAGAGCAACATTCTGTTCTGCCTGGATCTGAGCTCAGTGACCCAGATGCAGCTGAGTGACCTTAGAGCTCCCAAAACAGTTCCTTAACTTCCAGAGTGAATGGCAGCTGGGACTTTAAACTCAGAAAATCAGTTTACATGGGTGGAAAATACTGAAATGTTGGCAAATCATGTAATGAATGGATGCATAATGAACATTTTTATACACATGTTTGAAAAATTAAATTAAAACAATTAACAAAAGAAAAGCAATCATATACATATGTATATATGCATGTATGCCTCTATAGATTGACAGACATCCTAATGTGTTTAGGTCAATTTACCTGTGAGTTAATCTCAGTATATTCTCAGTATTTAAGAATTCTCTTAATCTTTTTATGGTATAAACTCAGATTCTACAAGCAAATATAGTATATGTTGGAAAGCCAGAAGTTGCTTCAAGATGAAATTTGAAGGAAATAAAAGATGCCTCCACATGTATGTCTCCAAGCGGTCAGATTCCTTCTTTTGGTACTTATTATTGACTCTTTATTCAGCATTAGAATTCTTCTCAGCGAAGTAGCTGAGGATCTCCAGACTTTTTATAAAAGAAAGTTCTTCAGATATGATATTTCTTTTATAACACAAAAAGAATCAATAAGAGTCAGCTCTTTAGGATTAGAAGATTCACCAAATACTGGAGGGATTTAAAGGAAAGATTTTGTTCTATTCTGCCTGCCAGAAGGTCAGGTTCAATTTGATGCCACACTTTTGTTTTTGTGGTTATCTTAAAGCCTTCACATAGTTGTTACTCAGAAGTGGAATTCCAAACGATAAAGGAATAGGGGGAAAAAGTTTCAGAGTTCTAAAAGCTTCTATGAATGAAGACTTTTCAAAAAAATAAAATAAGATAAAACAAAATAAAAAATAAAAATAAAGAAACAAAAAGTGAAACTAGGGCAAGGGAGTCTTAGAAGTTTTGGCTTTTGAATTATAAGCACCACAGGAAAAAAATATTTTGTCAATCGTGATCTAAATTTAACAGGCAATATGCAGGTGGTAAAGCATTTTGTCAACTACCTGTGGGTAATGAAGCAACTTGCCTGCATATGAGTTTGCAAATCTCTAATCATATGCCAGAAATTCTGTACCTAAATTGGAACTAATATCTGTTATTTTCCTTGTTACCAGTGATGGTTCGGTAACTAAATCTTAAGGAGGATTTAACCTACATTTGAAAAAGTGAAATACAATTGTTAAAGTTGTTGTTTTTAATAATAGCCAAGTAATACATAATCAGATAATTTTCTTGTTACAGGGGTTTATTTAGTGTTTCTATTGACCCCTTAGGAATTATACATCGTGTGATATGAAGAGATTTCAATAACAGTGCTTAGGTTTGATGCTGTTTAAAACTATATTTCTATAACAGCCATATGGCATGACTGTCCCTAGGGAAGGAGTTCTCTCTCTAATTCCTTTATGAATTGCTATAGTTTAGTGATAATGAAATAATATTACAGTTCTCAGTGCATTCAACAAAAGTCAAGATGTCCTATTGAGTCAAACAATAATTTAATTGTATCTGGAATTACCATTTGTCAGGGTCAACCTTTCTCTACACAGCAGCAGTGTTCTGAGATCTTCCTGTAATGATAGCAAAATGTACCACAGAGATTGTTTTACTTGCCTCAGATCTCACATGTTCAAAATAAAAGTTGCTCTCTTTCTCAATTACTCTATCTTCTGTAGCACAGTGGCTGAGAACATGGCCCCAGAGCCACACAGCCTAGATTTGAATGCTGGCCTCGCCAAGAGCTAACCAGATGATTAAATTATTTGGCCTCTTGCAACCTCAGTTTTCTTACTAATAAAACAGGAATACTGATACAAGCCATCTACAATTGTTATGAGGGTTAAATTAGTTAATATATTCAAACCAGTGTCGCCACTGAGGGAATAATGGCAGTGGTATGTACCTTGTCCTTCAAGTCAGTAACTTAGTCTTCTCTCTAGATAGGGTCTTCTATCTTTCTCCCTTATCAAATCATGATCAAGTGGTACTAAATTCTTTTCTTTCTTCCTTTCTTTGATTCTCCCTCCCCCCAATTTTTTTTAATCTATTGGATTTGTATTTTTCATGGCTTCCCCATTAACCTTGAACTTGGGCTGTTACAATTGATGTTTCTGTTCCACTTTTACATTCCTGGTAAAGTACTGGCGAGATGTCCAAGCTTCAATCTGTTCACTTGTTTCCAGTTAATGACTGCAGTGGTTGTCAAATTATTCAAAAAGCTTTATTTACCTCTCTATACAAAGAAAATTTTTCATGGGTGTCCAATATATGCAAAAAAATAAGCATTGAAATTCCCTAGTTGGCAGTGGGAAGTTAAGGTAGTGATCTTCTCATTCACTGTATTTTAACTTTTTTTTTTTTGTTTTTTGGTCTCCTAGTTGCCATTAGGCTTTGTAACCTTTGTAGTTATTCACATCCCCATCCTCACTACACTACTCCCTTTGTCAAATAATCTTATCTGTGGACTCATAGAACTCATTCTATGTATAATTTATGCCATTTAAATTTTTAAAAGTTCATCACTGGTATCCTGTATTGCTAGTCTTTCTTTAATTGGACTCTGGAGGCCATCTTTGCGGTGCTGAGTGTTCCTAGCACCGCCTAGTGATGTGGAGAAGGAAAGGTCGTTGGAGTTACACCTGTTGTGGACGCCTGCTGGTTCGACACGCAGGACCTCTGTGGGAGTCAGGCCTTCCAGGTGTCTCTCATCAGCCCACTTGCCCAGGATGCCGAAGCTAAGGAGTTCTCAGCACTTACAGGTGCGCGAGAGATTCCCGCCTGGAGATTTCACGAGATCTGGCCTCGTAAGTAGGCTACTACATTTTGGAGCTGGATGCACGCTCGCTGCCACTTGTTTCTTCTACACGTCGTTGCCGTTGCTGCCGTTGGCCCCCCGTAGACCTAAAAGGTGAGACCCCGGGACCACATAAAGGAAACCTGCGGTTTCCGTGAGGCCAGCTTCTCACCAATGTCCAGCACAGGGAATTTCGGGACCTCTAGGCTTGTGTGCATATGGGCCCACCCAGTCTATCAGCCCCTTTTCCAGTAGTCAGGGGTTACTTGCACTTCGCTTATGATCCCGAGAAGAGCAGGAGGTTTGTGTGCAACCCCAGGCAGCCCTGCCCCTGGGGGACGTAAGGGAACCTGTGGGATTCAGGTTTTTAAGGTCTCCCACATCAGCAAACTTCCTGGCCATACTGGGACTGTAAGGTTTAGGAGTTCCTACGAGATGTGACTTTAGGGGAATTGGTAACTTGGGTTTTGGTGAGGAGTGGTGAGGGGTGGACCTTGGCATTCCTGTGAATCCCCCAGAAATGTCTACCCTGGGCCCTGTTCATCCCAGTTCATGAACCTGAGGGTTGATGGCACGGTGCCTAGATGTGGAGTCACAGAGGCTCACACATGTGCTCTTCATCTTGCCATCTGCCCCCCTTTGGCCCACACCCACTGTTGCTCTTGTTCACCAAGCTATCTGCCAGAGGCAGTGTCTCTCACACTGATCCATTGGTGAAGGGATTTGAATGATGGTTATCTTTGGACCTCTTTTTTTTTTTAAGATAAAAAAAAGTTTTTAAAGTTTATTTTTGACAGTGTAGAGGGTCAGAGAGAGAGGGAGACAGAATCTGAAGCAGGCTCCAGGCTCTAACCTGTCAGCACAGAGCCTGACGTAAGGCTCAAACCCACAGGTGGTGAGATCATGACCTGAACCAAAGCTGGACTCTTAACCACCCAGGTGCCCCTGAACTTCATGCTTTAGTACATTAGTACTAAGGTCTTGTCTCTCAGTCATGGTTCCCAGTCCAAGATCCTTGGAGATCTGGCTCCCTGATCTCATGAGAGCTAAAGTCAGAGGAATGAGCTAGAGTGTTTCAGAGCAGGATGGGCCCTTTTATCCTTGTGTGTGTACCACAAGCCCCTGCCTGTGGCCCAAAGTCTCATTACAGCCCGCTCTTCCCCGACTTGGGGGGAAGCCCAGGGAGCCAGGCTGTTGATTCAGAGCACCCTGCATGTACTCTTTCCTTCCTGTGCATTTCCCACCCTCAGTCTTGTTTGATTCTCAGCCTGTGTGAGGATGGGAAACTGTAGCCCAGCAGGCATTCTTCCTGGAGTACAGTTTTCTTAAACTGCACGTGTGACACAATGAGGAAAAAGTGTCCCTTCGTTCCCTTGTGGATCTGTGCTAGGAAGGGACTAAAGGCCTCTGTGGGAGACGGGTTCCCAGGTGTCCCTCTGTTAGTGGACTTACTTGCTGAGGAGTTCCATGAGATCTGTCTTCAGTGGAAAAGGAAATGTGTTGTGGAGTAGGGTGGCCCTGGGCAAAAAAAAAAAAAAAAAAAAAAAAAAAATTAAAAGCAAACAAAAACTAGACTGCATTTAAGAACATACATGGAATTTACCTTTTTTGTGTTCATTAAAACTTCTAGCATACAATGATGTTTACAACAGATGCCTGATAATATGCGAACAATAGATCAATTATGCTTCATGTCTGTTTTCTGTTCGTAGAGTCACCCTGCGTCTTTTTGATGACCCTTACTCTCTCGTGTTCTTGGCCTCAAAATGCCTTCCAGAGTAGTGACCCAACTGGTCTGCTTTTCATTCTTTGAGGCTGAGTTCCTAGAAATAACTTCAGTTTAACATTAAATAGCTTAATGCCCGGTATATTAGTTTTCTATTGTTGCTGTGGCAAATTACTATAAGTTTAGGGACTTTAAACAATCCTATTTGTTATCTTATAGTTCTGTAGGTTAGAAGTTCAATGTGAATCTCAGTGGGGCTAAAAACCAGGGTAAAGACTACATTCCCTGATAGAGCTTCTAGGGGAGAGTCTGTTTCTATACTTTGTAGCTTCTAGAGGCCATCCATAGACTCATTGACTCATAGCTGCTTTTCTCCACCTAGAAAGCCAGCGTTAGTGGGTGAGCCCCTCTCACATCTCATCATGGTGATTTCTTCTGCTTCCTTTTTCTATTATGAAGGACTCATAGACTGGGATCACTCAGATGATCTGAGATTCTCTCTCCATTCCATACTCCTTAATTTAAATATACCTGCAAAGTCCCTTTTGCAATGTAGGTAACATATTCATAGGTTCCAGGGATTAGGATGTGGGCATCTTTAGGGGCCATGACTTTGCCCTCTGCACCTGGGACTGTTTACTAGGATGGTGTCTGACAATAATACTTTGAACTTTCATAATATGTGTACCATTTTCAAATTTCCTTTTTCCTTATTTAATCTACACAGTATTTGGCAAGGGTATTTCTCATACCCTTGTATTACCCAATGTAATTTTCCTTACATTGATCTTACAAACTTTAATTTATATATCTAGTGTCATAAAGGTAGTCTTAAATATATGAGTCTCCATGATATCAGAACTTGAAGGTATAGTTGATATTTTCTTCATCTTCATGGAACTGATGGCTCATAGTTTGTCTTCATTAGTTAGTGACTGAAGAAACTGAGGTTAATAGAGGTTATGTGACTTATCCAAACCTGTATTTAAAATTACTGAAGCTACAGATAGTACTGAAGTCTTTTGAATTATGAACCAGAACTCCTCCTGATTTACCCCAGTGCTGACAATTTATTAGTTGACCTCGTAGCTTCTCTTCTTCATAGTATTGTTATAGGAACCTGAAAAGGCATATGTATACACACATTGGGAAGTATGTAGTGATATAGGCTGCATACTATTATTATGGTAATTTTAATCTAAATTTCCCAGGGTTGAAAATTTTCCCAGAGAGAAATGAAGGTGTTTGACAAGAAGAGGAGGGCAAAATCCTCAACACAAAAGTCATTGTAGGTTGTTTCAGAATAGATTCTATTTCTGTCAGCATCAAATGTACTGAAGTAGTGTTCATTTAGGCATAAAAATATCTGATGTAAGTAATAAGTAGTCAAGAAAATTAAGGATTCAGAAGTTTTTTGTTCTATCTAATAATTTGGTGATGTTGAAGAAATAAATGATTTAATGTTGGGGAAATTTGGAGTCTTAAGGAAGAATGTAGATTTAGAAAAAATGAGGATAAGATGGTTTTAGTACATTTACTGGAGCTGACATTTGAGAAGGAGACCTTCATGATAAGGGTATTATTTCCATATAATATTTGTGTGTACACAGTCCTGAATTCTGAGCTACAGAAGGCATAATTTGAGGTGAGAAACTTGTGAAGAAGCTCTGGATTCGAATTACAAGACCTTTGGTATTAGTAACTTCATTGTCACTTGGAATCAGCTGGTTACTATATAAACATATATAGTATAAACATATGTATATATGTTTATATAATATACTTCACAGTATGAAGATTTGTGTGCTTTTTCTGCAGACAAATAAGACTAAACTTCATTCTGGGGAGATTTCTCTCTGGAGCTTCACTGAACCTGTTTTTTTTTGTTTTTTTTTTTTTTTTTAATCAGGACGCTATGAGGACCTATTAGGGTCTAGGATACAACAGCTTGGGCATAATGACTTCAGGCTCTGCTGCTTACAGCAAGGGAATGCCTCTGTGTTCACCTGTTGGGAAGGATAAAATGTCTTTGGTGCTGAAAAGAAAAGGAAAAAAACCCTCTTAAGTATGCATATTATGCCACTGAAACAGAGTGATAGAATATCTTCAATCTTCTATATACACATTCTTTGCCTGACTTTTATTGACTTTGGACCTTCAAGATTATTAAATTCAACTTAAGTTGCTACCTAATTCTACCAGGGCAAAAGAGTTCCTTCTCAGTGAGGTTTTCTGAGTCCCTAAAACTCTTAGGGAATTTTATAGCTAATAAGTAAGAATATCCATTAAGTGTATTTAATAAAAGTCTATAGTTAAACTATGATAGATAAAATGCAATTTTTTCTGTCTTCAGGAAATGATCTAAGATTGACACAAAGAAGCTCCCCAGGGTTCATCTTCAGGGAAGCTCTGGGAGACTAAGAGAGGACTTCGTCAATGATAGTATGCCATTAGGATATGACTTTAATGAATAACCATAATTGAAAAGCCATTGTCTTAGTATGTTTAGGACATACCAAGACATCAAAACCTTCTATTTTTCTCTTGTTCCTAGAGATGGCATATAAGTCTGCATAGCCCTCTGCAGATCATTTTCAAAAGAAACAACATGGAGGGACACATATCAAGCAGAATTTAAAATCAGGAATGCAACTTTTATGAATTTAGTAACGTCATCATTTGTTTGAAACCAAGTTGTTCATTTTCTGTTGCATGGATTTTATTCTGACCTTAATGAGAAAATAGCATATTCCTCTATGTGTGTGTGTTTTCTTCTCTGAAGCTGTAATATAAAAAAAGCATAAATCAAAGCTGTTTTGACAGATGAACAACACAATTTTATAACAGGATAGAAATTTTAAAAAAACTGAATAGCTGATAAAAGATGAGTTGAACTAGGAGGATTGATGTTAGAGCTGAAGGCACCATTAGAGATTAGATGCTCATTGGCTTTTCAGCAAGCCTGGTGACTCATTCTACATAAATGAAGTTTGTGATATGTAATGAAAAGCTTTCTATCTTTACTGCAAGCAAATTAGCAGGTATTTTGTGGCAGGAATGTTAATGTTATCTCGCATTTGTTTCTGAGCAGGAACACATTAACAGAGCAGGTTTGAAAAGAATTTCACTTTTATAACATCAGGTGCCGAAGGTATTAGAACAAGGTCACCTCTGTAAAGTAATGAGGGAAAATTAGGTTATAAACATGCAGTGCCTAAAAATATATTCAGTCTTCTCTGCAGAGTGAATGCAACATAGGATCGCCCCAAATTGCTAATTTTCTTTTACTTTATATTTCACTCAGACCCCAAACCAAATCAAAAGAGTTAAATAATAAAGCAAAGGTGGAGGACAGTTACTAAGGCTCAAAATGGGCAACTGATCCAAAGCAGTAGTGTCCAAATACCTGGATACTACTATATATAATAAACTTCATAATTTATAAATCAGGACATTTGGAATATTTTATCTAATAAACCACAGAGGTCCACGTTATCTGTTTCGGAGAAATAGTAGAAAAAGGCAAATGAAAGAAAAGTAAAATATTGCCTATTTTGGATGACATTAAAACTTAAAAGGAAGTTGAGTGGTTGCTGGGAATGCTATCGAGATTAAGAGAAATGAGCTAGAAGTTAAAATGACAGATTCTCTAAAAATGGGGTAATGGAAGTATGAATGATTCTATTCCTTTTATGAGTTCATATAAAGAGACAGGGTGAGTATTGTGTATGCAGAAGACCCACCAGATCTGGGTGGTCAGGTTTTGGGTAAGATATCATGTTCTAGGATGGATCACTATAGCACCAAAGACCTGAATTTCAAGGTTTGGGTAATCATACTTGCAGCTTTTCCTGGACTAGAAACAGACATGCTGGTGTAGTTCCCTATCTTGTCCTAAATATTATCCACTCACTTACCTAACCTGTCTCCTGCCGTATTATTCATTTCTGCAACTAAAATAAGCTTCTTGTGATCCACTTTGTTCTGCCTAAATATGGTGAGACTATAGGGTGATTAAAATATAAGAAACCAACATTGGCCTCTACCTACAAAATCCTTTGGAGTAATATAACAACTTAATTACTTAATTAAGCGATTAACTATAAGCAGAAAGGTGAAAGAATGAGTATTTGGAAAGCAGTTAATAAAATTTTGTGCAATTAAAATTTTATTTTAGTAAGAATTTAATTGTAAATGAAAATGCACTGCTGGTTATGATAGCCACTTCTTAAAAAGTCATGAACCAGGGTCAGTGACTGGTTGATATTTATTGTATCCAATCTGGACTTGTATGTCTGGGATTTAGTATATAAAATTTGTTGGCCTAATAAAGGGTTAAGATATCTCATGTAACCCCCAGATCTGAGATTTGAAAGGATGAAATGACTTGCCCAAATTCACAAGGTAATTACTGGAAGATCCACTTGAACCTAGGGCCTTTATATTCTTGTTTTGTTAAAAAACTAACCAAGCCTGCAACCAACCAACCAAACAAAGAAAATAAGTTAATTGACTTGTGCAGCATACTTTTCAAGTCTGTCTGAAGGTTGGTATCACTAATGTTCAGGTACTACTCCTGGACAATATCTGGAGGTAAGGTACACCATAAGCAGTTTTATAACTCTACTCAAGTAATATAATGCAAAGCCAAGGCTGAGAAACAACTGGACAATTTGGAGATTCCATTAGAAAATGGTGCAATTCCTTTAGCCCAGGACTACAGTCCTATTTTACCCAAGGTAATTTTGAGGGGGAAAACATAGAAGGGTCTATTTAATGTTTAGCATAGAAAGTGCCCTATGTATGCCTTTAATGTTTCTGACATTTATTCGGTTAACCGTAGGGCATGTATCAAGGAAAGAGCCAGTGTTAAGGTAACATGGACCTTATTTTTGAAGCAATCTTTAAAATGAGAGGTCTGGCAAGATGAAACTCCGAAAATAAATCAATGCTTGTCTAAAGGTTATAGAGTAACTTGGGAACTATTTGAGCTCTAGTGATTACAAGATCAGAAGATTAAAAAATAACCCTGAGGGTGTGCTTTAGGAACCATTCCCTCTGAAGATATATGGGAGATTTATGATTGAGTTGAAATCATTTTTGATTGGAAATAACTCCAACCCATGAAGAACATTAAAGTCGAAATGGTGGAAGGAACATAGTCAGAATATGTTCTTTATTCACATTCTAAAGACTAACCATTTGCCACTGGAATAATAAGAACCAGCTAATTAATACAACAACTAATGGAAAGCCTAGCAATCAAACAATGCCAACTATAATTAAGACAGTGTAATGGATGGGATCAGACCACAAAGAAGTTCCAAGTAGTCTTCAAACTCAAAGGCTTAGATGTGACTTATATATGACAAATATTTGAAAAGTTAAATAGCAAAAGAAGAAATAATTTACAATCTGATGCTAAAATAGATTGTCAATTATAAAGCACTTAAATAGTCAAATGATTGTTTAAAAAATAAGTACTTTCAGGAATTCAGAAGCAAAGAGAACAACTGTTCCCAAATGACCATCTTCCAGGTAAAATCTAAATATCTTAATATGGAGAATATAGGTTGTTATTTACGTTCCCCATGCCTGCTCTTAGTCTTCTTGTTCAGCACTTCTCACTTAATGTGGCTTTTAATGTTGGGGCTGTGGGAAAGAAAAGACAGCAAGTATTGAAACTGGTCCTTCTGACCTAGTCTTCCCTAGCTTTATACAAGAGAAAAGATACACGTGATTGCCTTTGTGTTCATTATATTTACCGATATAATTTCCTTTCCCCTCTTGCTTGATTAAAATCTTCCTCTGTCTGTATGAGATGATGGCTGCTAACTAAAGTTAATGTAATCATTTCACAATACCTGTAATTCAGACTATTATGCTTTACATCTTGTGATAAATGTATGCCAATTATATCAGTAAACCTGGAAAAAAACAAAAACTTCCTCTAAAAGGGGGATACGTTATTACAAGCAATTAGAAGTGTGATCATGTCTTATAGGTCATTATTGAAAAATTTCAGAATTTTGTCTTTGAGAGAGGCCTCCTGGAAAATGTATTGGTGAATAGAAAGGACTATAATGTGATAGTATATTTTAGGTACAGCAATATATGATTTTTTTATTTGCTTATTCATTAATTTAGCCAGTTTGCAAGAGTGGGTAGAACACAATGAATCGGTACTACTCTGAGCCAGGCATGGTGATGGCTCTAGGGTAAGATGAAACTCTAAAGACTGATCTCTCACTGAATGGTAATATTGTGATTGGGAATAATGTAGGCCCAGAACTAGGTAACAAGCAAGATACATTGTTAGTGTCATGAGAGAGGTAAAAATACTCAGCATCTCTCAAGCCTGGTCCTCTTTCAGTGTTCCTTATTAGAATTGGGAACCATCCCTTGAATTTTGTATGTCAGGTATGTAGAAAACAACGTTAATGTCCCACTGCATCTCAACCTCAACTTTTAGCTGTTGGCAAGTTATCAACAATTTATATTCAAATTTTCTTTCTGTTCTTATGACTCTCCTCCATCTCATGTGTCTCTGCCCAAGTTAAACAGGTTCATTTCTCACCTACTATTGTGGTATCTACCTAATTAGTTTCCCTACGTATGCTTCAATAAGAGTGATCTTTTCAAAATGCAGACTGGTCATATCAACACTCTGATTAAGCTTCTTGAAGGCAGAGAATTTGTTTCTGCAATTCATTATATTCCTAGCAGCTATTATAGTATTAGACACAAAATACATGTTCAGTAAATAATTTCAGTAAACAAACAAATACTAAAGGGGGGAAATAGTTTGATGAAAGAGTTCTCAATATCATGAAACTTAACTGAGAGAGTAGTCTGCTCATCCTAGTGGATAGTGATCACACAGAGGCTTCCAGAACTTAGCTGAAAAAACGCCATTAATGGCTCATAATGTGTCCTAGCATATGTACTTATTTTATAGATATGTGAATTTGTAAGTAAGTGTGGGAGGGCAAGATTTCCTACGTAAATGTTTATGCAAATTTTATACAAAGTCCACCTCAAGTGAAATATTTGAAATTTATGTCACAAAGAATGCCATTGGTAAATGACATTCACTAAATCCCTAGTGAAGCAAAAAAGTTTTTCTATTTCTACTGTAGCAGTTATTTGCAGTTTGGCCATTTGTTATTTATTCCCCCTTTCCCTTCTAAGGAGCACCCTGACCTCCCTCAGTGAACCACACTTCTTCTGCTTTTAGCCCTTGCTTATTTGATGGTATTTGACTCCTTTCCAACTCCTGAAATTAAGCACTGCATTCACTTGGCCAGCGTAATTGTTTCAGGGAGGGGTCACCTGACACAGTCAGAGCTAATGAGTTGTAATCAGATATCTCCTGGGACTGCAGAACTTGCACTCACAGGATATGAAGCTGAAACCATTGCATCCATTTTGGCACCAGAAAGGGAATTCCTGTCAAAGAATGGAGCCAACACAAAGAAAGCGGAGCTAAATTTTTGAGAAAGGTCAGATCCTCGTAACATTATGTGAGCTTCAGGATCAAGGCAAACCGGAACCCAGACTGTTCTGCATGTGAGCTAGTCAATTTTTTGAAAAAAATCTTGTTTGGGTTGGTTTCCTGTCACTGATAAACAAGAGGGCCCAAACTGATATTAGCACTACCTTCTATATTCCCTGTTGGCTGCGATGTAACAGTTCATCTGAGGCAATTGGCCTCAGCCTTGAAATGTGATAGATTGTCTTCTGGCCTGGAACATGGTTTCTTCGTGAGTCAGATTGGCTAACAAAGTGTAACTGGCTTCTGCCTTACTGACTGTGCAGTGGCACTTATCTAGTTTCGCTGATAATAGGCTGCACCTGTTACTAAGAAACATTTCATGGCCAAAAAGACTTCCAAAGTGAAGCCTAAGACAAAAAAAAAAAAGTGGCAGAAAAATCCAAACCGACAAAGCATAGTAGTGATTAATGGAAACCATTGATTGTATGACTTTTATTGAGTCAATACTCAAAGCAGGGTCTCTATGCACATTCAACAACCATGTGAGAAACAGAGATAGATATTAATGCAAAAGAAATTTAATATTTTATGATGCTTTTTAGGTAGAAATGCAACCCGGTTTTTATTCTCCAGTTATTCTTCCTTTCATTTTATCTGTAAATATTTTCATTGCTCTTGTAGAGAAAGAGGGGCCACCTGGAGGCAGTCCATACTGTACATGAGGACCAGAGGAAGGTAAGGAATTGTGTGACAGCCACTGAGCTAATCCTAGCCAACTGTCTTTACCACTCAAAATGGTGAAAAGATGAAGACAGCAGTTAGGCCACCCTGTCTGCCTGTTAAGTGGCTGCTTATGTGTGAAATGGTATCTAGAGAGTGCCCCTTGATCAAAGGAATTTGGGACATGGGTGGATAAGGAAGAAACCTCAGGTGGGTAACAGAGTAGAAGCCAGAAGCCTGGCTGTTTAACTGTTGCATGGTGGTGCAGTATTTTCTTGGAGAGGTTCCTGACAATGATACATCCTCCCGACTGCTAGCTGCCGCATGAACTTTGTAAACCATATGTCTGACGATGTGTTGGGAATAAATGAAATGGCAGATACTACTGCTGTCCTCATGGGTCTTATTCTTGAAATATAAATGATAATCCAAAATAACCCGAGCCAAGGTCAAGTGAGAGACACAAGAAACATGTGCTACAGAAAGAGGAAAGTGGATGTTTCCATTGAGAGATTTTTCATGAAAGAAGTTACATCTAAACTGTGACTTAAAGGAAGGGTAAGAATTAATTTTGTTGAGAACACAGAAAAGGATTTCTGGTTGAATCCTTGCATAACCAAAGCTAAGGGGAAAAAAACAGTGAAGTGTTTGTCAATGGGGAAGGTAAAGAAAAGAATTTGTGAAATAATACCTCCTTACCAGGTCTATTAAGAATCTTTTGGAAAGAATTACATAGAGTTTTTCTGTTATAATTTAACCTCGTAGCAATAATTTCTTGTAAATAAATTACCTGAGGGAGAATATATGTTTTAATTCACACTTGGATATTTTTAGAAATTAACAAAATGTATATGGAGTTAGCTTATCATTTTTGATGATCTGTAAAACTTACTAGACCCAGAGGAATTCCAATTATTCTATTAAATTACTCTATAATTGAACTAACATCTCCACTCTCAATAAAACAGGTTCTAATGTCCAAAGCAGTGTGTGAGCTATTGCTGAGTGTCTTAATGGCTCCTATGTTTGCCTACATACTCTCATACTAGTCTCCAACTAATTACTTTGTAAAGCACTTTGGGATAATTTGGTTGTGAATAGTATTGTATAAAGCAAACACATTTCTTTTCTCAAACATTGGCTCATGTTGGGAGCTGAAGAACTACAAGTACTTTTTTTCTTCCCCCCTCAGCAGTAGGCATTTTATGTTACACTTGCATGCATTTTCAGAACCTCTTTTAGAATGATATGTTTTCAGGATAGGCCACAAATACCTTATATACTATCATTAGTGGATCTGTTTCTGTTGATGTTGCCGTGACACAAAATATTTATTTTGTTCTAATGTGTTTTATTAATGAATATGAGGTATTTTATAAATATTTCTTATGAAATACTTGTCCTTGAGTATTTATTACATTTACATGAAGCAGACTTTCAAATAAAGGAAAAGTCTTCCCTCAAAAAATAAATATCAACAAAGTATTTTCTGAAAATTGTTTAAAAATTATAACTAGTGAACTATGTCTCATCCTGTGCTTTCTTTACAAATTAGTGGCATTTTACTGGATTTATACATATCTCTTTATTTATTTAAAAAAATTTAATGTTTTATTTACTTCTGAGAGAGAGAGATAGTGTATGAGCAAGGGAGGGACAGAGAGAGAGGGAGACACAGAATCTGAAGCAGGCTCCAGGCTCTGAGCTAGCCCTCAGCAGAGAACCCCACGTCGGGCTCGAACCCACAAACCGTGAAATCTTGACTTGAGCTGAAGCCGGACGCTTAACTGACTGAGCCACCCAGGTGCCCCTATTTTTTCAATATTTATTTTGAGAGAGGGAGAAAGGGAGCATGCATGAGGGAAGGACAGAGAGGGAGGGAGAGTGAGAGAGGATCCTAAGCATGCTCTGCACTGTCAGCACAGAGCCAGCTTAATAATGCAGGGCTTGCACTTAGGAACCATGAGATCATGACCTGAGCCCAAATCCAGAGTCAGACGTTTAACTGAATGAGCCACCCAGGTACCCCAATACCCATCTCTTTATTCAGAGTCTTTTCTTTCCAAGTGCCAGAAAAGAGATGTTGAATGTGTACCTGGAATTGGCTGTTAGGCACATATACAAGGAAATACTTAGGTCTGTACAACTTAATGGCATCTCGGGGACTCACTCTGGTTCTGGATTAGTTATGATCTGTTCCAATAGTTTCTGTAGATGTTATTTCCTACAAACCACCCTTTCCTGACTACTATTCAGTATTGTGACTTTGACTTAAGCTTCCTGTGAAAATTATGATTCATAATTTGCAAGAAATATGTGGAGTGTTACCTTGTCAATATCTGAAAGTAATCCCAGAGTTTGGGGAAATATTTTACACTCTTAAAATTTTTAGATAATCTTAAGTGCATCACAATTTACTGATAATGGCATCTTATTATTACCTACCTACAAACAAAGTGAGGCTTTGAGGGTTTTTTTTTTTTTTGAGTACTAATGAAACAAGAGCAGAACATAAATTGTTCACTTTAAATGGAATGATCATTACTTATGTTCAATGATCAAAATGCATATGTATATACATGTCTTCGTCCTCTGAATGACAGATACGAGAATCTCCATGCCCTGTGAGTCCATTTGGAAATGGAATTAACATTTTTGTCCCTTTGATAAACCACTAACTGCATTAAATGAAGTTTAATGACCCTTTGAGAGTTATTAGTGAATTGTTGCATGGTGCAATGGTTAGATTAGTGAAATCTCTTAATGGTGTAGTAACTGCATCCAAGAGAATCTGGAAATTGATGCAGTTCTACAAAAGGAAGTGATATCTTAATTCCTCCCAATGTGTCTCATTATGTTCTTTTCCTTTTTATACGTACCTACCATTATTAACAAAATATGAATGTATTACCTGAATTTCAAGTTGGCTACTCCATGCGAATTGTTCCAGGATATGCTTATGTTATTCTGGAGAATAATTATACAAAATTCTCAACTGTCTTGTGTACTTGGTGTTAAAAACCCTTAAGATTAGAATTTTAAAATGAAGTTTCACTTTGAGGCTTTACATTTGTGGGGGTAATGGAGTTTTCCAGAAACATGCAGTGATGTTTCTCCAGCAGCAGTCTGTGTTTGGGTACATTACAAATGTATGATAACTAGCATTGGAGGCCATTTGCTGAGATAAGCTGTACACAAATCAAGTGCTGACACCAGCCACTGAGCCTATGTACATGGTTTGGGAAGAAGGTGTCATCGTGAGCCAGTGAAGTTTATGTCACCATGAACTGCATTCAAGGGGATATGCTTATAATGGCTGTAGTTATCCTTAAACATCTCAATTTGGAAACGTGAAATTTCAAGGGATGTTTTTTATTACTATATATTGCTAAAAATGTGGCTATTGATGAATAACAAATACTGTGCGTTAGGACAATCAAAGTCATTGAATTAAAGAAGAAAGTCCAAAGGATTCTCTCTATTCATTATCCAATAGTCTAGAGACTGAATTGCAGTGCTGAGAGGCAAGTTGGGATTTTAACTCAGTATGACAATATGGCAAATGTCCAGACCCTGATCACAAAACAGCTGTTTTCCCCCATAACAGGGTGAATTATAGTACATAGTGGAGCCAAGAAACCTCTTAGCATTTGTGCAAAAGGTTCTTTTGCCAGCCAGGGAGCAAGCGTCAACAAGCACTGGCTTTGGAAGAGTTGGCATCTATTTAACTATTTGTCCATGACAAAGTCTTCCCTATGAGAAGTTTTGTTAAATGTTTCCTTAAGGATTTAAAATGATCAGGAGGAAAAGAGCATCCTACGTGAAAACAGGGGTGGTATTTTCATAAAATGCCTTCCTTGAGGGAGTTCTTATGTGATCTAAGTGTGGTTCTCAAAGATAACATCATTAGTGCCTGAAATGTATTATTTTAATACAATAAAATCTGAAAACTAGGAAACCACTATGAGACATCAACTTCAAAATTCAGAAAAATCTAGAGCCTACATGAATTTACACTTCCTCTCTGAGAAGGAGACTTAATGACTTTCCATAAAATACTAATAAGATCCAGAGGTCATGCTGACCACACTCCAGAGACTTAAAAAACAAAACAAAGCATATAGATGGCCAAATCTAATAAGGCTTTTGGTTAATCATTGCAAGAAATTCTAAAGAATGGGAAAAATGGAAGCATGTGAATATGGAGGAAATATTATCTTTCCTATAGAAAAAATCTGAAAGAAAGCTAAGAATATGATCTCAAATAGAGAGTACTCAAAGGCAAGTATTATGCCTTTATTTTTTTTTTAAACGGTTATTTATCTTGAGAGAGAGAATGCAAGCAGGGGATGAGCAGAGATAGAGGGAGAGATAGTTCTGAGCAAGCTCTGTGATTACAGCTCTGTCCCATGGACTGTGAGATGATGATCTGAGCCTAAATCAAGAGCCAGATGCTTAATCGACTGAGCCACCCAGGCAACCCTATACCTTTACTTTTGGCGAAGTCTGGACTAAGGGCTCCTGGACCATAAGTGGTGGGTTGTATTTTTATAATCCTAGTCACCATTACCAATGTTACTTGACTTTGGTCAAGAATTGACCAAAGACTTTCCTAAGAATATATACTTCTTTCTCAAAACTATTTTTATTTGTGGAATTAACACAAAATCCCAAGGCAAATACTCTAATAAAGATAGAATTGATATGAACAGCATTTTTCTTAATAATCTTTTCTTCTAAACCTGCTTTATAGGTGATCTGTGAAACTTCCCAAAGTGTATATGGCTGGTTCTCACCCTTTGGACAGTCTAATTCAGAAATTTGGGGATGAGATGAGATTTCTTTATTTGAAAAAGGTTCATGGAATTTTGAGGCATTAAACAATCCTTGAAATGCAAAGATTACATGTTTTTCTTTGAGAATTCAAGCCCCTTATGAGTAAGCATGAGTTGGTTTTACATGCCAAAGATTCATTTTCTATAAGAACATGTATTCCCACTGAAGCCAAGCCACACCTGGTAAAAAAGTAAGGGCAGACAGCCTGTGCTCATTTTATCCCACATTTACCTTTTACCCAAATGCATTTTCATAACCAGTCTTGACTGCTCCGTTGCATTCTTGCTCTGTTCATCTGACGACTCTTTGGAGTATCATCTCTCAGCTCAGCAGTGAATCAGTAATTTGCAGATCCTGGCTGATCACTCTGTATTCCTCTTATAGTTATGGTCCATTTTATCTCACTGTTGTTAGATACCTTGGAATGGTGTCTAAGTAACAGACTCCTTTGTTTAGTTTTCTTGTGTGCTTACAGAATGAGAAGCAAGGCATGTTATTGTTCCCAGCATTCTTTTATGATCCTTTGTATTGCTGTGGTATCAGTTGTGATTTCTCTTTCATTTCTGATTTTTTAATTAGATTTTTAATTGATTTTTGAGAGAGCACAAGTGGGAGTGTGCAAACAGAGGGGACAGAGGATCTGAAGTGGGCTCTGTGCTGACAGCAGGGAGCCCGATGTGGGGCTCAAACTCACTAATCGAGAGATCATGACCTGAGCCAAAGTCAGACGCTAAACTGACTGAGCCACCCAGGTGCCTCTCTTTCATTTCTGATTTTATTTATTTGAGTTCTCTCTCTTTTTTTCTTAGTCTAGCTAAAGACTTGACAAATTTGTTTATCTTTTCAAAGAACTAGCTCTTAGTTTCATTAATCTTCTTTACTATCTTTTCTGTTTCCATTTCATTTATTTTTGCCCTAATCTTTGTTATTTTCTTCCGTCTAGTAGCTGTGGACTTTATTTTTCTAGTTCCTTGAGGTATAAAGTTAGGTTACTTATTTTAGACTCTTTCTTGAAGTAGGCATTTATTGCTCTGAACTTTTCTCTTAGAACTGCTTTTGCTACATCACACAAAATTTAGTATATTTTCATTTTCATTTGTATCAAGGTTTTAATTTTTTTCTTTGATTTCTTTGTTCAGTAGCATGTTTCATATCCATATATTTATGAATTTTCCATTTTTCCCGTGTAATTTCTGGTTTCAAACCATTGTGGTTGGAAAAGATGCTTAATAGAATTACAGTCCTCTTAAATTTATTAAGACTTGTTTTGTGGATTAATATGCGATGTATCTTGGAAAACGTTCCATGTGCATTTGAGAAGAATGTATATTTTGTTACTTTTGAATGGAATGTTCTGTATATATTTTAAGTCCCTCTGGTCAAATGTGTCACTTAAGTTGAGTGTTTCCTTATTGGTTTTCTGTCTTGATGATGTATCAGTTGATGTAAACGGTATATTACATGCCCCTGTTATTATATTGCTGTCTGTTTCTCCCTTTAGGTCTGTTAGTATTGGCTTTGTATACTTAGGTCCTTCTATGTTGGGTCTGTATATATTTATAAATGCCATATCCTCTTTTTGGATTGACCTCTTTATCATTATATTTCACCCATCTTTATTTGTTATTACAGCCTTTGTTTTAAAGTCAATTTTGTCTGATAAAAGTATAGCTACTCTAGTTTTCTTTGGGTTTCCATTTGCATGGAATATCTTTTTCTGTCTTTTCATTTTCAGTCTTTGTCTTTCCATCTAAAGTGAGTCTCTTGTAGCAGCATATAGCTGTGTCTTGTTTTGGTTTTTTTCTTTGTATCCATTCATCCACCCTATGTCTTTGATTGGAGAATTCAGTTTATTTACATTAAAAGTAATTATGGATAGGTATGTACTTTTCGCCCTTTGGTTCATTTTTTCTGACTGTTCTGTAATTCTTCTGTTCCTTTCTTATCCTACTTTCTTCCTTTGTAGTTTGGTGACTTTTTAAGTGGCATGCTTATTCCTTTACCTTTCTCCTTGTATTTACTGTAGAGTTTTGCTTATGCTTATAGTGAGGATTATCTTTAATCTGTAAGAATCTGTTTTATTTTGATAACAATTTAAATTTGAACCCATTCTAAAAGTCAACTTTTTACCCTCCCCACCAACAATTTGTTTTTGATGTCACATTTTGCATCTTATTATCTTGTGTGTTCCTTATTTATTGTTGTTATGGTTATTTTTACTAGTTTTGTCTTAACCTCCCTACTACTTTTAAAAGTGATTAATTTACTACCTTCATTATATGTTCAGCTTTCAGTGAGATTTATTCTTTCATATGTTTTCTTGTTACTGTTTAGCACCCTAACTTTTCAGCTTACAGAAGCCCCTTGGACATTTCTTCTAAGACCAGTTTGGTGGTGATGGTATTTGTTAGCTTTTGCTGGTCTGGGAAAACTCTGTATCTCTCTTTCAGTTCTGAATAACTTTGCTGGATAAAATATTCTTGGTTGGAAGGTTTCTGTTTGTTTGTTTTTCTTTCAAGCACTTTGAATATTTTATGCCTTTCCCTTCTGGCCTGTGAAATTTCTGTTGAAAAATCTGCATACTTTTATGGGGATTCTTTTGTATGTCACAAGTTGTTTTCCTCTTGACGTTTTTAATATTCTCTCCTTGTTTTTAACTTGTGTCTTCATGTGACCCTCTTTGGGTCTATCTTATTGGGAACTCTCTGAGCTTCCTGGATCTGGAGGTCTGTTTCCTTCCACAGGTTAGGCAAATTTTCAGCCATTATTACACTAAATAAGATTTCTGCCTCTATCTCTCATTCGTCTCCTTCTGAGCACCCTACAATATGAATGTTAGTCCATTTGGTGTTGTCCTATAAGTCCCTGAAGTTATCTTCACTTTTTTATTCTTTTTTTTTTCTTTGTGCTACTCTGAGTTCCACTGCACTGTCTTTGAATTGACCAATCCTTTCTTCTGCTTCATCTAATCTTATGTTAGCCCTCTAGTGTATTTTTCAGTTTGGTTTTTGAATTCTTCAGCTCTGTGACTTGTATTTGGTACTTTATTTTGATCTTCCACTGTCCATCCATTCTTCTCCCTAGTTTGGTAAGCATCATTATGACTATGACTTTGAACTCTTTATCAGGTAAATTGCTTACCTCCATTTATTAATTTTTTTATTAATAGGTTTTATCTTTTTCATTTGAAATGTATTTCTTGTTTCTTCATATTGCTTGACTTTATGTGTTGCTTTCTATATAGTAGATAAAACAGCCATCTCTCGCAGTCTTGAAGAAGTAGCCTACTGTAGGAGCTGAAACTTCCTGTTCAATCCTGCCTCAGATTTCTGTCATCTCTCAAATTGTTGTGTTTTTCCAAATAGCCTAATATATTTTTAATTGCAACCAGTAGTTAAGGATGTGCTAAGACTTGTCAGTGTTGTAAGGGGGAAGATCTAACCATCTAGAGTGAGACTGTTTGGAAGTCAGACTCTCAAGCAGCAGTTTTTTAAGTATGCCAATATGTCCTATGCTGTGGGACTACAAACATAAGCCCTGATGGCCACCAAGGTCAGGTAATCTGGGAGTGTTTCCTGGGCAAAAGTTTTATAAATCAGGGCTCCAGATAAGTATATAAGCCATTTTCTGGGAGATGCTGGTGAGTTGTAGCAAGGCAGAAGGACAGCACCAGGATGGTATCCAGAGCTTATATTCTTTTAAGCAGCTCGATAGGCCACTAGATGTTCACCAAGCCTGAAGCCTGTCCTTCAGGCCAAAGCTCCAAGGCTATTACCAAAAATATAAGAATTAACAAGTGTTGACAAAGATACAGAGAAAAGGGACCTTTGTACACTGTTGGTGAGAATGTAAATTATTGCAGCCACTATGCAAAATAGTATGGATGTTCTTCATCAATTAAAAATAGAGCTACCATATGATATAGAAATTCCACTTCTGGGTATTCACTCACAGATAATAAAAACACTAACTTGAAAAGATAGATGCATTCTCTTGTTCATTGCAACATTATTTATAATAACCAAGATCAGGAGTAATGTAGCTGTCCATTGATGGGATATTGTCCATTGAGTGAATGGGATAAAGAAATTATGTGTGTGTGGGTGCATGTGTGTGTGTATATGTGTATTTGTGTATATATATAGTAGAATATTATTCAGTCATAAAAAAAAGAATGAAATCTTGCTATTTGTAACAATATAGATGGGCCTTAAGGGGATTATGCTACATGAAATAAGTCAGACAGAAAAAGACAAATATGGGGTGCCTTGGTGGCTCAGTCAGTTGGGTGTCTGACTCTTGATTTCAGCTTAGGTCATGATCCCAGGGTTGTGGGATCATGCCCTTCATCAGGCTGTGTGCTGAATATGGAGCCTTCTTGGTATTCTCTCTCTCTCATTCTCTCTCTCCACCTCTGCCCCTCTCCCCAACTCACACACTCTCTCTCTCTCCAAAAGGAAAAAGAAAAAAGAAAAAGACAAATAAAACAAAAAAACCCAGAAAACCTCTACAAATGTTAGTGAGGTTCAGACATGTACTTTGAAAAAGAGCTTGGGCCAATTTGGAGATGGCTAGGAAGTTCTGCTCTAGAGCAATTACCTTAAAGTCACTTAAAGAACAACTCACCACAAGAAATACATTTTACTTTCAGATCACGCACATATACACATGAAATCAGAAACAAAATTTTGCTGAACACTATCCTTACCATATACCTTGTAACTTACTTGCTATTTTTTCTATTTTATTAATTTGTGTATGTTTCTGATGCTGTAACCAATTGAGACTTCTAGCCCAATAAACACTTTTATAAGATATTTTTAAAATTAGGGTAAGGCTTTTCATCTGTTATTTGTTATAGCACCTAAAGAAAATTTAAGTGTAGTGACTTAAATAGTGTTCCCCAAAATTTCATCTTCATCTGAAATCTCAGAATATGAACTTATTTGGAAATAGGGTCTTTGAAAATATAATTAGTTATAGAACTAAATATGAAATCATCGTGGACTTAGGACAGTCTCTAATCTGATAACTGGTGTCCCTGAAAGAAGAGGTGAGGGGGCACCAGGGTGGCTCAGTCAGTTGAGCGTCGAACTTCGGCTCAGGTCATGATCTCATGGTTCGTGGATTCGAGCCCCACATCGGGCTCGTTGCTGTCAGGGCAGAACCCACTTTGGATCCTCTGTTACGTCTCTCTTTGACCCTCCCCTGCTCACACTCTCTCTCTCAAAAATAAATAAGCATTAAAAAAAAAGAAAAGGACACACACATGCAGAGGAAAACAAGGTAAAGATAGCAGTAGAGATTCAGGTGATATGTCTATAAGCTAAGTAGTGCTAGGGCCTGCCAAAGGGTGAAAGCACAAGGAAGGGTTCTCCAGAGCATGGGATCATGGCCCTGCTTATCCCTTGATTTCAGGCTTATGGCCTCTGCAACAGAATTCTGAGAGGATGCATTCTTTTCTCTTTTTCTGGAATACTGTATATAAACTTGACCATTTGTATTTTCTGTGAATTTTAAAATAATTTTACTTTGCAAAAGTAGCTAAAATTTAAAAATATTTATTATTTTGCATATATTTTATTTTAATATTAAGTATTCTAATTCATGAACATGAATTATTTTATGAATAAAAATACCATTTATTCAGGTATTGTTTAATTTCTCTTGGTAATGTTTTATATTTTCTAGAGTTGAGGTCCATTACAGCATTTATTAAATTTGTTTCTGATAATATTTTTCAGGATATTATTTAAATTTCATTTTCTATCGCTGGCATATAGTAATTACAATGTTTTTGCATATTAAACTTCTATTTTGCAATCTTGCAGTGTGTATTTTTTATTATTATTATTTAAAATTTTATTTATTTTTGAGAGAGCACAAAGAGGGGAGGGGTAGAGAGACAGAGAGACAGAATCTAAAGCAGGTTTTGAGCTGTCAGCACAGAGCCCAGTGAGGGGCTTAAACTCTGGAACAGTGAGATCATGACCTGAGCCGAAATTGGACGTTTTAACTGACTGAGCCACCCAGGCACCCTGCAAATGTATCTATTTAATTACTTAATTACTTAATTATTTTTGTAACATGTATTCTTAAAATTTGTACATAGATTTCCTGTGAATTTTTATTTCTTCATATTCCTACATATTTTCTATTTGCTTTATTGAGCTGTTACTTTCCATTACAATTTTGAATAGAAATGATGACAGCAGACTTTTTTTTCTCATTCCTGATCTCAAAGGTAAATCTGCTAAAATTCCTCTACTAATTATGATTTTTTTAATTGATCAAATAACCTTGCCTGTACATGTATATAATTTTTATTTTGTAATAAAGGATGTCTGTAAAATAATACTGGAATCTGCAGATGATATTATTTTCTAATAGAAAGGAATATTTCTTTCTTATTGGGGCAAAGAGAGTAATATTCTAACTACCTCAGTTCTCCTAAGGGTTACGCTGAAAGATAACTGGAAAACAATTTGAGTAAGGCCGATTATGTATCTGAATTGCCCTTGTATTCTTGTGTATTTGATTTAGGAACTTGACAGATCTTTGTCTGTTCAGCTAAGTATGTTAACAACTGACCTTCAGAACTTTTTAATTAGGTTTTTAGCTTACCATTTCATAGGGCATCATAATTTCGATAATGTTTTGAAGTAAAAACTGAACATGTGTTCGAGGTTCTTGAAGTTGTCAGTTGTATACTACAGCTTCTGAATGTTAAAATGATTGCTGCTTTCTCTGTCCTCATCAATCACCTGACAGGACCAGTTTTGGATTCTTCCCCCCAAACTGAACCTAGCATTGGAACACACTGTGTATGCATAGAAGCTGTTCAGACTCGGGGTCACTCTGTCACCCCATTTGGGCTTTCATTTTTTGCCTTTTTTTTTTCAGGTTCTCTTTCTCTGGCAGTTGTTTCTCAGGACCCCATGAGTGGGAGACATTTTATTCTGCCTTGCAAAAGCTTGTAGGCAAACTGTTGAATTCAGAATGAGGAGAAATCTGTCTGTGTTCTAGAGGCTCTCCAAGTCTTCAGTTCTCTCAAGTTTCTGGAAACTGTTCAAAGCTTTGCTGGATGTCTCTTCCCCAGAAGGTGTCTGTTCTCTGCCTGGTCAGGCTTAGATCTTCAGTCTGCATTCAGAATTATAGATGGGTGCCCCCTGACCCAGCCCATCTTCCACCCAAGATGGGGAGAAATTAAAATAAAAACAGAAAAAACTGAAAACCAGTTGCTGAGTACCAACTCTGCTGTTCAGAGTTCACTCTGAACAGTTTTCTACTTTCTGGAATTTTTATTTATCTGGTTTTCATTACATTTGACCCTTGAACCAATATAGGGTTGAACTACATATATTTAATTATATGTAGATTTTTAAAATAAATATGGTACAATACTGCAAATACATTTTCCCTTTCTTGTGGCTTTCTTAAGATTTTCTTTTCTCCAGTTTATTTTATTATAAGGATACAGTATATAGTACATATAACATACAAAATGTGTTAATTGACTGTTCATGTTATCAGCAATACTGAAATAAAAGATCTGAAATAAAAGACATTGATGAAAGAACTTGAAGAAGACACAAATAAATGGATTGGAATAAATATTGTTACAGTATCCATACAACCTAGAGCAATCTACAGATTCGGTTCTACCTTTATCAAAATTCCAAAGGCCTTTTTAAAAGAAATGGAAAAAAAAAAAAAAAAAACCCAAACCTAAAATTTGTATAGAACCACAATAGATCCCAAATAGCTAAAGCAGTCTTGAAAAAGAAGAACAAAGCTCGCAAGTTCACACTTCATGATTTCAAAATATATTACAAAGCTATAGTAATCAAAACAATGTGATATTGACCTAAAATACAGGTCAATGGAACTGAGTAGAGTCCAGAAATAAACCCGCCCATATTTGTTTAATTAATTTAGGACAAAAGAACCAAGAATATGCAATGAGGAAAGGACCATCTCTTCAGTAAATGCTGTTTGGTAAATTGGACAGCCACAGGCAGAACAAAAGAACTGAACCACTATCTTATACTATACACAAAAAGCAATGCAAAATTAAAGATTTGCATATATGATCTAAAACATATATGGTAAGCTCCTTGACATATGTCTTTTATTTTTAAGTTTATTTATTTTTAGAGAGAGAGCACATGCAAGTGGGGTAGGGGTAGAGAGAGAGGGATAGAGAGAGATCCCAAGCTGTCTCTGCACTACCATCATGGAGCCCAATGTGGGGTTTGAACACATGAACTATGAGATCATGATCTGAGCCGAAATCAAGAGTGGACACTTAACCAACTGAGCCACCCAGATAATTTTTTGCATTTGGAATAAAAAGCAAAGGCAACAAAAGCAAAGATAAACAAATGGGCTGCATCAATTTAAAAAGCTTCTGCATAGCAAAGGTAACCATTATCAAAATGAAAAGGCAACCTAAGGAATGTGAGAAAATATTTCCAAATCATGTATCTGATAAAGGGTAAGTATCCAAAATATATTAAACACCTACAACTCAATGGCAAAAAACAAATAAAACAAAAAAGCATTCCAATTAAAAAAATGGATAGAGAAACTGAATAGACATTTTTCCAAAGAAGACATACAAATGGCCAATAGGTACAAGAAAAGGTACTCAACATCAAGAATCATCAGTGAAATTAGGAACAAGATACATTGTTTGGACCATTTTTGAAAAAAATGTGTTGCCATGGACCTTCCTATGACTATAACAATACACACCTCTGCCACATGAAAAATTCACTTACCCTCTCTCTCAAGACCTCCCAGATTTTCAAACCATTACAGCCTCAAGATGAAAGTCTAGGATCTCATTATCTAAATAAAGTGTATGTGGAAATAAGGAATCTCAGGTGTGGCTCTTTGATCACAGCTTTTCAGTTACTTCTTTTATATCTGAGGTTGTAGGAACTAAAGAGATAAGTTATCCATACTACTCAAATACAGTGGTGAGACAAACTTAACATATAATGGTGAAGCAAGAATAACCATTATATACTTTCTCATTAAATAATGGGTTACTCTTGGCTCTGACTTCTAGGCTCTTGTTTTGCCATCTGAGTCTTCCTTCCATTTCAGTAGAAAGCTTATGTGTTGCCGCTGAGTAGTTTCCTCATTCGGCTGTCTTTTTACAGAAGTTGAGGAAACAGATTTCTTCTCATTTTATAGTATCTGTCCAATTCAGACCAAAGTAGTGTTTTCCCTCATGCAATTATCTTTAAAATTCAGTGGCTTTCCTATGAATGTTAGTGGGATTCAGTTCCTTAGACAAAACTTGTACCTACAAATCTCATTGAGATAAGCCCTTCTTTTAAGTTAACTGTGGGATATCTTCAAGATTCTTATAAACACCCTTCCTCTTTTTTAAAATTTGTAAACAACTTTATTTGGAGTTTAATTTCATGATTGCATTATTGATTTTTCCTTCCCTATGGAGTATGTGAAAGGAAACATTTCATATAAGCTGCAGGTTCTAAAATAAAATAAGGGAATGCAGTTAACAATTATATATAATATATATTATATATAAATTTGTACTGGTTACAGAAAACCTATTTCCCTAGAACTGCATATTTTAAATTATCAATATGATACATTCTTAAAAAACTTTATGGATATTCTCAAATAATCCATAATTTATAAGTCTAGAGAGAATAGTATTAACAAACCTACATGTATCCATCACTCAACTTCAACAATTATCAATACTTAGGCATGACAGGAACTTGAAAGTGTCACATGCCTGAGAGGTGAAGGAACTCCAGTCAAACTGAGCTGATACATTCTTGTTTTTGTTTTTTTAATCCAAGTAATACAAAAGTGTGTGAAGTACAAAAAGAATCCCCATATTTCCAATCATTTTTTAATAATCTCTTTACTAAGGACACTTTGTTACCCAGGGCTGATGAAGTCACAGTGTCATAGTGTAATGAATGATGGATTAAAAATTCTGATCAAATCCTCACTGGGGATAGCTCTGACATTAGTTTTTTGTTGTTTTGTTTTGTTTTAAACTGATCTTCAGAGTAAAGCCCTTTAGCTGCCATTCTCTTTTAGGTTATAAGTTGCATATTTCTTGATCAACACTGATTATAAATTTTACAGGTTTCTGTAGCTTTTCATGGCCATTTCCAGAGGGAAATAAAAACATGTATAAATAGCAAAAGATAGAACTTCAACTGTATTATGGGATGGTTGTATTCTAATGATATTTTCTGCGAGGAATTACAAATGTTAGAAAGCTCATTATTTCTTGATGAGGATCCAAGACACCTTCACCTTTTCTACATCCCATGTTTTAAAGGAGGACATCTGTGAGGCATGCATTTAAAATTTTTAGAGGACCTTTTATATGAGTGAATAGTTTTGTGAAACACTGCTTTATGTCTTTCTGTGATCAAAACTAATAATTTTATGGTCTCTCTCTGGATTGACTTTTGTTTGGAAGCCTCTTCTTAATTTGAGAATCTTGGAGAGGTTGAAAATGAATGGGAAGCAGTTTTGTTTTAAAGCCCACAAGTCTTCACCACTTTATATTCACGTATCTCCTTCTTTTCACTTTTGACTGTAAGGCAGCTGTATGTCCAATTCTCTGCCTTTCACTAGATCATTCAGTTCATTAGGTTCTATGTCCCCGAAGTCACTTTCTTTAATACAGAAAACATGCATATTCAGTTTTGTTTCTTTTTTTTTTTTTTACCCTCTGAACTGTTCTTGCAAAGAATCCATAGAATTGTATGCATTATTTTTCTTTATATCCAGTTAGATTAAATTTGTTAAACTGTATCATTCCAATCATCTGTAAATTTATAGATTACTTGACTGCTTAATATATTAATTGCTAAAATAAGTTAAAATGTGTGTCTCTAAAAGTAAATTCCTAATGTTATGTTTTTAGTTTGGTTAGTTTTTGCTTCATATATTTTGAACTTCCTTTATTAGATATAACATTACATTTATTGTCTTTCAAGTGAATTTAACCTTTCACCTAGATGTTCCTGACTATAGAAAGCACTTCTCTCTATGTATATTTTCTTTTCCTACCTCATGACTATAAATATTACCTTTTTGCAGATGATTTCCCTTATCTGTATTCTAAATTATGACCTCCTAGCAGAGATGTATTGCTGTAATTCCAACAACTTGATAGATGTTGTCAGTAGAACATTCCATTAGAATTTCAAGTGTAATCTTCCCCCAAATAAAATAACCATGTTCCTTCTTAAACCTACTCCTCTTTCTGTTTTATCTGTTTCTTTTAATAGGTGTGTCATTTTGTACAAGATACTCATGTTTATCCATGACCTTTTCACTAACCCTTGTTTTATATTTGTATTTGCAATTTAGTTGTCAAGTACTCTTGATTCTACCTCTATGGTGTAATTGTGATTGGTCCATACCCACTGCAACAACTGTTGAAGGTACTCAGTCTTCTCTGTTTGATAATTGCAAATCAACTTGATTTCCCCACTTCCAGCATCAACTCCATCCTATGCCTTTTATATATCAGCTTACAGATAAAACTTTCTGTACAAATAGTTATGTCATATAATGTCTCTTTAAAAATTACTTCATAACATCGTGATTAAGTATATAGATTTGGAATCTGATGGTCTTGTACTAAATATCTTCTATTTGTTTTCTGATCTATTCAGATCCACTCTCTATTCATTTCCACTTTGGTGTATCCTGCTGCAAGAGGCTGAAGTGTCATGAGCTGTTATATTCCTCCTGCTCTTCAGCTTCTTGTAGATTTTTTATTCACCCTATATTTCCTTGTAGTCTTGGGCTGGCTGTGTTCTGCCAAAAGCCACAGCTCCTATCAGTGTGGTGTTCATGTATTGCCCTCCTTCCAGTTTCTGGTAACAGTTTCCTTCCTGTATGCCTTTGGATAGAGGAATATAACTATTTCTCCCTCCATCCTATCACTAGGGCATTGCTCTATCCCTAGTAGTTTTCCTACATGATATCTTTATAGATAGTAGCTCCATTGAACTCTTCTGTATTATACTAATTGTATGTGCCATCTTTTTCCTTGGGAATTCTTTACTACTGGACAAAGTTGGGGAATTTATTTAATGTTTCTGAGTTTTACTTGGTCATCTGAAATGTGGATTAAGTAATTTTCTAGAAGAATTGTGTCACATACAATACTCAGTGAATAACATACTATTATTTATAAAGTATAAATTCTTTAGCTTTTAATTAAAGATGTGTCAAAGGGAAAGGAAAGGTAAAAAGTACTCTCCTATTTCAAAAAATAATATCCAATTCTGGGACACATCCTACAGAGATACATAGTATCTCTCCAGTGGAATTGAGCCACAGTTGTCCGCAGTGAAAACCAGCTCAATAAAGGACCCTTAAACTGGCTTTTCCTCTTTGTCTGTTTTGCTATTCTGTATTCCCACTCCTCTATGTTTGATCACTTCTCCAAAGAAACACTTTGTATCTGAACACTTACTTCAGGCTCTTTTGTTGAGGGAATCCCAAGCTAACACAAAATACTGGGATTAGTTTTTGGATAATGTGGTCAAAAGATCTTTTAGTTATAAGATAAAGATCAAGCTCTAGTCACTAACACATAGTATCTGAGAATTGCTGAAGCTAATATTTTACTGTCTGCAAAAAGCATTTCTTGTTCCTTAAACTTTTATAACCAACATTTTATCAACATTTATTACCAATGTTTGGAACTGGAAGAAAATAAAAACTATATGTGTATATGTAATGGCATTGACTCTGTGGTGAAGGTAAGGGTAGTAAAGATATAAAACTCAGTGTGCAACTTTACCAGGTAAATGATGGAATATTTTGGTATTGGATGTTAATGTTTATTTCTGTTGAAATAAATATAGTTGTTTCATTTAGAAATCTCTAATTTGTGGTGGTATCAAGCCAGTTTTATATGATTTCATTTATTATGTGGCACACATTTTCCATTACTGTATGAATTTTTATATACACTAAAAAGCAGAATGCTCTAAATCACAGCCAAAAAAATCCATAATAAAATGTTACTCTTTTGGAATTTATACCTCATTTTTGCTAGTTTTGACTGGATTACTTTCTAATACGCATTCAGTGTAATTTTTTTTTTAAATGTTTTTATTTATTTCTAGGAGAGAGAGAGAGAGACAGCGTGAGCAGGGGAGGGTCAGAGAGAGAGGGAGTCACAGACTGAAACAGGCTCCAGGCTCTGAGCTGGCAGTCAGCACAGAGCCCGACGCGGGGCTCCAACCCACGAACTGCGAGATCATGACCTAAGCGAAAGTCGGACGCTTAACCGACTAAGCCACCCAGGTGCCCTGCATTCAGTGTAATTTAACAAATATTTACAGAGTGACAGTGCAGTGTAACTGGATGCCCATACTTCAACATTTTTTTATTTTTTATTCCTAAGCTCAGTATCTGGTTTATGAAGACTGAGCATCTGACTTAAAAACACCATTGAATATATGAAAAGCATAAAGCTCTAACAGGCCAGGGCCTGGTTTTTTAGTCTGTTAATGCAATCACAAGAGAAAATCAGTGTTACACAACACAGATTATATATATGACATATATAATATATACATATTAGTATTATATCGTGTGTGTGTGTGGGGGGGTGGTTAGACCTCAAGGACTTACATTTCCCTTCCAAAGCCTAATGGTATAAACCACTCTGGGATCCTCCAGTGTGGCAACTATCCTATTCTGCACAGACTACATTTCTCACCAAACTATTAACACACCTCCTCAACCGTAAGCAACTAGACAGTCAATGAAAAGGTATGTTTATTTACTCATTTATAGCCTGTTGTAGTGTAGCTTTTTCAGAGCTTGTTTTCTGGTTCAATAACAAATCAGTTAAAACCATAAGTAATCTTTCTTGCTAGTCTTCAAAGTGGTAATTACCACTGGAGAAGAAGAGAGGAAAATATGATTAAAGAGAATAAGATGACAGAATAATTCAGTAGTCTCTATAGCATTTATTTTGTTAAAAAAAATCTGAAGCAAATATGGTAAAAGGTAATGATTAACAATTTAGCATTTGGGTTTTTAATGGTAAAAATTATAATATAAGCTAAAAATATGGCAAATGGATCCTGAAGACAAAAGCTAAGAAACAGGATGGAAACGTATTTTACCTCTACCTGATAGTGTAGAGGTAGGCAGTTCTGCTTCACAAACAAGATCAAGAGATAATCGGACTTTCTTATGTTTTAAGTTCTACCATTTAAATGGGTGCTTGCGTAAATTGCATTGTTTGAGCTGGTACATCAATATCACTTCCATCTCTAGCTGAGCAGAAGACAACTAGAGGGGCAGTGGAAAGCAGGCAATTTTCTTTTAGGGAAATTAAAACAAAGTTGTACATATCACTTTTACTCATATTCTATTTGCGAAGACAGAGTCCTTGTCCCCATGCACGACAAGCAGATTATAAAATATGGTCTTTGGCTGGGCAGCTAGCTATATGTGCACTGCTAAAGCTCTGAGAACAGGACTTGGTTTCTATTATAAAATGAAAGGTCAGAATGAAATCTAGGGGAGAATGAGTTATTCCCATAATGCATGTCTATTACATTACGTGTTGGTATGCTGTGTTATATGTTTTACATTTCTATTTTCCTTGTTTGAAATTTAAAACTTAAAAAGAAAAGATAAACATGTTGTTAATCATTTAAGGATCTGAATTAATTCAGTAAGAATGTATCTTGCCATCTAATATACTCTGTGGTTGTTGCTTTTCATTACTAAAGTGATTGAAGGAGTAAATATAATATATCTGAATTTCTGAAGGCATTAAACAATAGATTTAAAACAATATGGGAATATTGTCCAAAGGAATTATAGTTTGGCATATTAAGAGTTAACTAATCATCATTCCCAGGTATATTATTAATAGATCATACTGAATCTAGAGGGCAATTATTGATGGTATCTTATAAAATTTGATCTTGAATTATTTAATAAGTGTTGCAGAAGTGAAAATGAGGTGGAGAGAGAAAAGTGAACTCATAGTTATTAAGGGTCTGCTGTGTAGGCACTGCTGAAATTTAAATGTGTAATATAAGCTTTTACACATATAACTTATTAAATTTTACTGTTAAAGGCACATGGATGTTATTATCACAATTTTATAGGTAAAGGTAATTACATAACTGGCATAATAATTAAGTTTTATGAATCTATGGGAAAAAAGTTTAGGATAGCCAAAATATTGGATGTGTAATCAGAGTTATGAACTGAAAGTAGTATATGAATTTAGGTAGGTAATTAAATAAGATACTACATTTATATAAAGATCCTTATGTAGAAGATCTTACTGCAATAGGATTTTGAGATATGTATTGTGCGAAAAAAAAGTGTATTTTTAAAATCAGTTGATAACTCAGTTAATAATTGTACTTGCCAAAAATAACAGAATCTCTTGCAGAGGTTATCTGTAGAAACCCTGATATTATCCAAAACAGGGGGTTAATATCCTCATAATAATCTGTGTCAGTCACATAACTTGGTCTATTGCATTCACTTTGAGAGTCTGCATATTAAGAGACACGTCAACTGCCTGTAGTGTGTCTGGACTAAAGGGATCAGAATCGAGAGAGATTTGGAAATTATGCTATCTGTAGAAGATAGGGCCAAGAACATTTAGTACGTAAAAATCTTACTGTCTTAAATGCTGAAGGATTTTCCTGGAAAATATGCGGTATATTGTTTGTATCCTATGTCCCTTAGATGTCAAAATTAAAACCATGGTTTATAAGTAAGCAGATAATGACTCATATAACAAAAACAATTCTAACCACTTTATAATTATTGTTGTTCAGAAGTGTTAAGTTACTTCCTATCAAGAAAAGAGTTTGAACAAAGAATAAGTCCCTCTCTAAAGTGCATCCAAATTTACCAGTAAGTGAAAATGGTGGTAAGTGTGTATCCTTTTTTTTTTTAATATTTTTATTTATTTCTAGGAGAGCGAGAGAAAGAGACAGCGTGAGCAGGGGAGGATCAGAGAGAGAGGGAGACACAGACTCTGAAACAGGCTCCAGGCTCTGAGCTGGCAGTCAGCACAGAGCCTGACACGGGGCTCGAACCCATGAACCACGAGATCATGACCTAAGCGAAAGTCGGACGCTAAACCGACTAAGCCACCCAGGCGCCCCAAGTGTGTATCCTTTTAACTTTAAATCATAGGAAATATAGCTATCACATCCTGTTTGTCTGATATCTGTCATACACAGTTTATTGTTAATATATAATCATAATTATATTTCATACAAATCATACATATGATATGTTTATGTATATCATACATATACAATATGATCATATGTTATACATATATGATATATAATATACATTAATCTTCTAGACATTTATATTTTAGATAATTTTGCAGAAGGGAAAAATAGAAAAAGATGATTACAGAAAATACTATAGCATCTTTTAAAAAAAACTTGAAGACACAAAGCTGAATGTTTTTCCTTTTTTTTTTCCCCCCACAACATTTGATGCAGGAAGAATTCTCAGCCTCCCCACTCTATGGGTGGAAACTTGGGCATTTGTAAATGTGAGGAAGGCACTTTTGGTTGCACAATGACCGAAAGATAGCACTAGAATTTATTGGGTAGGAGCCAGGGATGCAGAATATTCTGTTCCAAATGCTGATGGTGCCACCTAACCCACTAAGAAACACTGTCAAGCATGTCCACCTTAGCAACTGACTTGCTTTACTTAGTCATTCAGGGAAAAAAAATAGTGGATAGTTTTGTTCCAGTTACATGCAGTGATAAGCAAGCAAGCACATACCCAGTGACCAGGACAGATGTAAAGAGGGAGAGAACTTGGGAGCAGAACATAGAATCCTTTGGCAATGGGAGAGCTGTACCTCTTCACATCCAGCAAAAAGTACCTTTTTTTCAGTAGCTCTATGCTTAAAAACAAAATAGCTCTAAGCCTTTTTGTGGAACTTTGAGAGGACTGGGAAATTTGTACTTTCCAGTGGCAATATGCTGCATCACCTCCTTATCTATTTAATCATCTCTCTATGTTTCTTTATACTTTTCTTTAAAAAATGTAAATCCCTTAATTATATCTGTTAGTGTCTTTCCATTATCACACCACTCTTTCTCTGGATTACCGAAATCACTCAGGAAAAGAACTAACAGAATCAATGTAAAGACATTTTAAAAATCAAAGTCTTCCTTAAAAAGATAGTGTGTGAAATTAGCATTAGAATTATTAATTGAGGAAATACCAGTTATTTATTCTACCTTGTTCATTTGAATAGAGACCAGGGCTGAGATTCAGGAGAAACATGTCCATTCCATATCAATTTGATCTCTGAAAAATATGCTAATACCTCTTAGACTCAATCATATCATTGGAAGGTAGAGATAATAATTGTTAACTATTGTTTTTATTTAAGATATTTTATGATTGGATTTTTAAGTGCTATATAAAAGTAAGACTTTGTTATTGAAGACAGTTTTAGATTGTTAAGAGTAACTTAACAGATGTTTGGTAGTTTTGCTTTCTCATATCAAGATACCAGGTGTGTAACTAAAACTCCTTGAGATTATAGGATCATTTTATAATAACGTCAGGTATTGTAAAGACAGACATATCTGTGATAATGCACAAAAACTAGTCTGGTAAAAGAAACTAAAAATAATGGATATTAAACCCACAAGCAACACACACACAACAGAGCTTGTGACACTTCAAAATTCTCATTGAAATTCAGATTATAATAGTAAACAGTACAGAACAAACCACTGAAATCCATTCAGAGCACAGAAAAACAAATAAACAAAACACCAGGCTCCAGCATTGTCAAAACTGTACTGCTGAGTTAAGAAGTCAGGCAAGAAAATCAATTTTCTCTAACATATCAATTAAATGAATAAAAACTCAATATGAAGATAGAAGAAAAATAACCCAGCATTCGTAAACCAACCTCAAAATGCCCATATAAAGGGAGGCAGAAACAGTGTTCATTTGCAGGTCTTTATTTATTTATTTAATAGATATTTATTAAGCAACTATTAATGGCTAGAAATAGTATTAGAAATTTGAAAAATGGACCTACCTCCAATATGTGGCTTCTGTTTTACCAGAAGTGCAAACATATGAGCAAATACAATGTGACAAAGGTTTTGAAATAGGATAAGGTGCATAGGAGACACTTTTCAGAGGGACCTAATCTAGATGGGGAGCCTAGGAAAATTTCTTTGAAAAGGTGACATCTGTGTTAAACTGTTGAAGTTGAGAACGCATTAATCTGATGAAGTGGTAGAAGAGCATCAAGCAAAGTAACAGGTGCATGGAGGGGAGGGGAGAATCTGGGCTTGTAACACAAAAATGAAATGAAAGAGAGGGAAAGAGAGCACACACGCGTAAGCAGGGAAGGGGCAGAGAGAGAGAGAAAGAGTGGGAGAGAGAGAATCCCAAGTAGGCCTTGTGCTGTCAGCCTGTAAAATGTGCTACGCTGTCCACATGTAAAATGTGGAATATAAAAGGAAGTCAAAACTGCTTTCTATCAATCCACAGAAGCAGTAAGATTAATATGACAGTAATAAATATACATCTCAGAACTGATGGGCAGCATGTTTACTTAGATGTAGAATATTGATAATCTTACAACTGGATGGATGTTATTAAGTATACACATATAACCTGCTCCCCCTACCTATTAGGTAGAGTGCATGGTAAGATTATGTGTTCTTTTGGAGCCAGTGATTTACAATAAGGATTTGCAAGTGTTACTTTGGAGTTCTGAATAAAAAATTCTAACTGCTGGCTTGCTAACAAGATTTTTGTAGTTAAAGCTAATTACTGAAACTGCATGGAAAACTTCAGATAATAGAAGTTATATTTAAAGACAATTTTTTAAGAGGCAGAAATACACTACAAAAGCAGTCTGTAGTTTCACCTCAGCCTATGGAATTCCCACTAGTCTGGCTTTTCTCTCATATCAAGACCTTCCCATGTGTCCATTCTGCCTGCCCCAAACGCCTTTGCCTCACTCCAGGAAGCTTTGTTTATCCTCTAAGACATCATGTGATGCCCTTTTCTTCTTCTTTTTTTTTTTTTTTTTTAAATTTTATTTATTTTTGAGAGAGAGACAGCATGAGCAGGGGAGGGACAGAGAGAGAGGGAGACACAGAATCTGAAACAGGGTCCAGGCTCTGAGCTAGCTGTCAGCACAGAGCCCGACGCAGGACCCGAACCCACGAACCGTGAGATCATGACCTGAGCCGAAGTCAGACGCTTAACCGACTGAGCCTCCCAGGCGCCCCGGTGCCCTTTTCTTTGTCCCAATCTTCTTCTTGTAAGACCTATTTCTCCTCCCTGTTTAGACAGTGAGCTTCTTAAGAAGCTCGTCCACTGTGAAAGGAAGAATAATCAGAACATGTCTGTGCTTTAAAATATTTGTAGCATTGAATTGGATTAAGACATTTATCTTTTTATTACCAATAACTGCCAGCAATATTCCTCCTCTCCATGTTATTTATCAGAGACAAACCACAACTTGTCAATGTTGAAATCATAAGATGAGAGACTTATTCCATATACTGTACTATTTTAGTAGTTTTAAGGAGTATTTTGTGCTTTGAGAGAAAGATGCTGCATGCAAGAAATCATGATTAGAATATTTAAGGGAGATTATTTACATTATAGGATTTCTTGATTCTTCTTCCGTCCCCAAATGATGCAGACATTATTTTTATTTAAAGCCTTATTAGAAATGATGTGAACTTTGTCTGCTGCCTTTTCTGGTTTGTCTGTGCAGGATAGGGATGCTATCACTATGGACTGAAGCGTTCCTTGTGTCTTCACCATCTGGTAAATTTCCTGGTCTGTGCCTCACATATTAGGTTAAATCACACTGAACATAAGACATACATCAAACCCTTCCTTGTAAGGGGCGCATTACTGATTTTGCTGCCATTTTTGTTGTTGTTGTTGGCTTTAACTTTAGCTGTTATTCCCTACATCGTTTTGAGTATTACCCCACAGTTTTTAAGTATATTTGTTGCTGTGCTATACAGATTTGATACTCAAAACATTAGAAACTCAGCTTGCCTGTCTTCATAGAAGGAATTTAAGGATAGTGTGGTAGTCATGTTTCAGAATTCCTGATGGCAACCACTTAAAGTAAACAGATGGTTTGCTTTCATAGCTCTTTGGATGTGAAGAGGTCAGTTCCTCCTAAATTTGAGAATTGTCTTTTCTTGGTCAGAAGAAGGGTATGTCTAGGAAGGTCTTTTGTGGAATAAAATAAATTATGTTTTCTCTTTAGAAAGGACCATTTTTGAATCAACTATAAACTGTTCTCCAGAACTTCCTGCCTAGAATATGCTGACATAGAATATAGAACATCTGCATAGTTGTTATGAGAGATTTTCTGATCTCCCTATGTGATACTCACTTATGTGTTTGCAAGCAGTTTGGGGCAAGTTGAATACTTTTTCATGGAAATCTGATTTATTTACAATCATCAGCACTCATGCTGTGACATTTCATACCATCTTACAACTTTTCTATGTGTATTTTGCCTTATTTTTAATTCTAACCATAGGATCTAGATTTTCCTGTTGCACTACCATTCTAGAATAACTAGTTATTTAACTTAAAAATGGAGTCAATGAAGAAAAGAAAGAAAGCATTTAGGTAGGCCAAATCAAACCAGAATATCTTGCAATCTTAAAGTCATATAAAAATGCCAGTAGGGATTTTGAGAACAAATGAATTTTTTAGACAAATAATAGCTTTAAAATATTCTTAGATAGAGACATTCCCCATGCATCCCCATCTTATTAGAATGATTGCCCTAGTTACTTTGATATGTGGGAATTTGGGGAGCTTATCCATGGACATCAAATATTCTTTCTTATAGTATTTCTTACACATACATGTGCTAACTGGTGCAGTGCCTTATGTCAAAAGATAATAGAGCTTAGCAGATACATACTTTAAGTAAGCAAATTTAGTATTTTTTTAAGGAAAAGAGAATCATGCTCTACCCTAAACGAGTTCATCCTGAAAAGTGTGGGCATTTTTTACTTTACACACATAAACAAATTTTATCATTCATAATAAAATATGCAGAAAATATATGATGAGAGCTGGCTCATTTTTAAAGAGCAATAAGTAAGCTAACATTGTACAATAAAAAAAATGAGGACAGTTCATCAGAAAGAGGTACTTTCAGTGGCATATTGTAGGGAAAAAACCACTTCATTTCTAAAGCTACTCCACATGCTACAGACTAATTTATTATTACATTGTTATTTCCCTCTAAAATTTGGAATAGTGTGGTAAAGATTTTATACTTATCAGGAGTTCTAAATCCTTAAATTTTCATTGCTTTGCATTTTCAATTCTTTATATACTAAAAGGAACAAAATGTTCCAAGCTCTCTTTATTTTTATTTCTGTTCAGAGATGCTGCAGAAGCTGTCACAAAGAGGATTATCTAAACATGTCCTGAATTTAAAGCATGTATATGGATAAAGAGATATATGATTCAAGAGGAAAGAACAATACATACTCTATGAAAGTGCTTTTATCACTATAACTGATTCCATGCAATCATTATTATGCAGATACGTTGGAAGCAGCTAAATGTTGTGAGCTTCTAGCACAACATAATTAAATAAACACATTGTTCTTTGTGTTTCCAGGAAAGTGGCTATAGAACTTGCAGCCTTTGGCAGTTCTCCAGGGCTGGTGGGCATCTGTGGCAGGGTACTTTTGTTCTCTGACAAATGAAAACTACAATTAACAAATGGTCTTACCCCCTGAAGTCTGAGGGGGTAAAAAAAGACATGGTTCAGCATGCATTAGTTCACATTAGTTCTTTGGTAAGTATTGATACATTATTCCAACAATATTTTGTAAAATATCCCAGCAGTGTAATGAGGTACGTGTTTGCAGTTGGCACACTATACCTTGGGATATAGCAAGAACGTGGTACAGTGGTGTCCAGATCACAGTCATTCGCTTGTGTCTGAAGGTACGACGGTGGGACAAAGTGTGCAGTTAGATAAGAAGAGATGGAAGTGAGGCTGTGTTAGAAGTAGGAGGCAGGCTATCATATTTTGTAGGAAGAGAGCAGAGTGAATTCTAGGGAAAGACCAATGATATGACCAAAGAGCGTTATCATTCCTCAGATAAGAGGAAAGAGAGAACACTATAAATAATGACTAAAACCCCACATGAATGCAAGGTTGTTTCTCCATGATTTATCTGAGGACGTTCAAAATGCAACATAAATCAAACAAGAATAACCCTGAATACACGGGAATGGTAAATCCTGGACCCACCCCTCGGTCTTCTTACAGGTGTGGCCACTTGGTTATTATTTAAAACAGTTCCTCAATCTCAGTGATATTGACATTTTGGACCAGATACTCCTTTGTTGTAAGGGGCTGTCCTGTGTATTGTAGGATGTTTAGTAGAATTTATAGGGTCTACCCACTAGATGACAGTAGCACACCCCCTAGTTATGATAACAAACAAAAACATCTTTTTATGGAGGACAACTGTGCTTCCAGTTGAGAACCACTGAATTGGAGTTTGTATCTCAAATGCTACACATTTCCTAGGACAGAGAGGCTTAAGGGATTGTATATCAGCATTATTGGTTTTAGCGTCAAATCATGCTTCCTCATAGCCTGGTTGTCAGCCTACATTCAACTTCATGAGAATCCGACCCCAACCTGTGGTTCATTTTTTTTAAAAAGTGGACTTCTTTAGTATCCCTTATGCCTATGTCTGTATATTGTTAATTTGGAAATGACTCTACCATTCTATAAACAGAACACTCTCTTACTCTTACCAAGGATTGTTCTACTTGCTTTCCAGAAATATAGTAGATTTTTTTTCTCCCCTTGTATTTCCGTGCAATAATCACCATTTAAATATTCATGATAATTTTTGCTGATATAGCTGGCTTGTTTACCTAGGATCCAAAGTAGGACATATATTACACAGATATGACTGTGATTAGACTTTTTATGCTTTCTCCAATGAGAAAAATAGATTTATTGTCAAAGACCAAGTGAAGAATGAGAACATCCACATCTAGCTAGCCTGGCCAAGGCAGAGTCATAAGGCACTCAAGGCAAAGATTGCATCAGAGTGCAGATGCTTCCTTTTGGAACCAGAAATAAAGTTACTGAGCAAATTTGAGACATATATTGGAAGTAGTTTGGCATACAATTTTCTTGCCGTAACTTTTTGTTACAAAGACTAGTGGAGAGCCATGTATGTTTTCACAATGATTCCATAACAATATCATCTGCAGTTACTCCTTCTGCCCTTCTACATCTTCTGAAAGGAAATTTGCTGGTCAGGGTGGTTTTTTAGAGCATTTGTTATCTAATTTTAATGAGAATGGGTACAAGAAAAGATATTGGTTTTATGTCTATAGGATTCGTAGCTGTGTGCCTTGTGTAAAACATCCAGTAGGCTTCACGGCAGGCATTGATATCATATTTCCCCTGTATGTTCTTTTCCTACTTCCCTCTCTGTTTTGCTCTCCACTGATGGCCAAACTTTGTACTTAATTGAAAAATCAGAAAAAAATCATAGGTCATGATGTACTGGTTCTTGGGTTTGAATCCTGTGTCTGGCTCTTCACTTTCAGCAGAGCTTTCAATGCAGAGCCTGCTTGAGATTCATTCTCTCTCTCTCTCTCTCTCTCTGCCCCCCTCTCCCTTTCCCTCTCCCTCTCTTTCTGTCCTTTCTCACACTGTATCTCTCAAAATAAATAAACTTTAAAAAAAGAAATCAGAGGTAATCAGACATGTACCTTTTTTACTCTCCATCACAAAACTTTGAACTCACCTGCATCATCTGTAACCACCTACACTGTCTGATTTTTCCACTGTTACTTTGGATAAAGAATCCCTCTTCCAATTAAACTTGTCATTCCAGCTTCTCAAATGTGACTTCTGTAATTACCCAATACTCTCCTATTCCTCTGGGGAGGTAAAGGCAGCCTGAACTAAGGGTGTTTGTGAGATCAGAAAGAGTATATAGATAAGAGATATGGTAGAGTGAAGATTGCAGCACATTTTCTAAAAAAGTAGAGAGATTCCATGGATTAGACCTGGGGAAATAAGTGAAGGAACATTAATCTTATGATCTTTGATTAATTCACACACACACACACACACACACACACACACACACACACAATTACTTCCCATGTTTCCCAGATAGATAAAGCTGTTGTAGCTTTCTATGTACTTATGAACTTTCTAATATATCCATGAATTCTCCAATGAGGTTGTATCTAGAAGGATCTGATTACTTTTTACCTCTCACTTTTGGCAGAAGCTTTTTTTGTATTCTAGTTAAAATTGTGCTCTGTTCGTAAGGGTGGCTCGTATATTCACCTCAATAATGAAATCTCTCAGTGTTTTCTCTTTGTGATGGTGGAGGTTCTATTTTCTTAAATTTTTATTTATTCATTCATTCATTTATATATCTATTTGTAGAGAAAGAACAGGAGCATGCACACCAGTGGAGAAGAGGTAGAGAGAGGGGGGAGGGCAGAAAGGGGGGAGAGAGAGAGAGAGAGAGAGAGAGAGAGAGAATCTCAGGTAGGCTCTACACTCAGTATGGAGCCTGATGCATGGCTTGATGCCATGACCCTCAGATCATAAGCTGAGTGGAAATCAAGAGTCGAATGCTTAACCAACTGAGACTGAGCCATTCAGGTGCCCCTGGAGGTTTTATTTTCTTACACTATATTACCACAATAACTGTAAGGGCCTTGGAGGGAGAAATATAAAAAAAGAACTCTAAAATGATGGTTGTGACTCAGTTTCATATGTTCTATTGATTATTAGTTCTTCCAATACATAGTTTGATAATACTTCTTCCTCTCCCCACTGAATTATTGTATCAAAATATTAGACTTGTTTTTTCATTTTCTAAAGCTCTTTTGTTTTTGGCAAAATTCACTTACTAGTATATAACTTTTGTTTAGAAATTCTAAGTTTTATCATTGATAAAATCTACATTAGTTCTTCTCTGAAATTGATAGCCGTTATCTGTATTCCAATTAGAAGCATATAAACAGAATTTAAATCTGTTAGTTTCTACCAGCTGTCAATATCTGTTGATTTAATAAATTGAACATACAACATTGCTTCCACAGAAACACTAACATACTCATAAAATGATTATAAATTTTTATAAACTGTCACAAAATGACAAGATTTGTAAGTTAAATCCCATGAGATCACTTCTTTATAAGTATCATGAATTGTGTTTACACATTTCTTTTTCTGTCAGCTGTATATCACAGACTTGGAAGAGGGCAGAGTAAAAGGACCAATGAAAGGTACAATGGAGGCAAGCCAGTAATATTGCACTAAGGTAAAAGTGTAAAAAAAAAAGATCTTAAAAATGTAGTATCCGCTATTTGACTGATCTCTATAGTTGAATGAGCATATATCAATTTCTTGGGACAGTATTGGTTTCATATTGTGTGTCATTTTCCCCATGAGCAAACTTAAATCGAGTTATTAGTTGAAAGTTTGATTTAAAATATACTGCTACTCTATCTCAAATGATTCAAACTCAAATTTTAAAAGTTTCTATAATCAAATGTGTTCTGAATCTGTGTTTTAAAACAAGCAGAGGTAAACACTTTAATGGAGACCCCAAGGTGTGGTGAGTGTACTATGTTTCTTACATTACCTTATTATAACATCCCTGTACATTATTTGCAATGAAACCTGAGTATAAAAAGGTGAATAATTCTCTTTGTAAAAATCATAGAGAAAATTGAGATGACCTCAGATTACCAAAATTATTAAAGGAACACCACTAGCCTTTAGTTTTGTCTAGAGATAATCACATCATGGCTAGCAAAATTTTCTGGGTCTTGTACTGAGTCTTAAGTCTTCATCTAAGCTTTTCATTTGTCCTTCACCTTTATATTCAGGAAAATTTGTATATATGAACTATCAAAGTCCTGGACTGTCCTTGTTAGGTTTTAAAAATTAATTGATCTTTGAAAGATTCTCAGTAGCAAAACAGTTACTGTAAATCTATATTTTGTGTTAAACTTTGGCTCTTGGTTTGACATAAAAACTCCCTGGAATAAGTGCTTCTTAAAACATGAATTCCTTGAAAGTTTCCTTATATAATAAATTATGTCAATAATCTCAAATCATGCCATAAGCAATTTTTTCAGTAATATTCAGATTAGTTATAACCACATAAGGTTCTGCTGTAATAATATGTTGTATCACATATCTTAAAATAGGTAAAAATTGAAGTTTTCTATTTCCTTTGCAACTATTAAGAGGCCTAGTAACTGTGGCTCTTAAAATTGATTGCTATGCAGAGCATATTTCAGACATAAAAAGTATGAAGAATAGAAATTGTATTAATTTTCATTCTCTCAGTCATCCTGTTAAAATGGCATATATTTTCCTTATAGTTTTCCAAGGATTATCAGGTATACTTGTTGGTCCGGCAATGCAGCAAAACAGGCATTAGCATGAAGCAGTGATTTGGCAGTTAGATGATACAGATTTTGTTTCTCCCTTTTTCCTTGTTCATTTTGTCACTTGAGTATTGCTCCTTCTCTATGAGCCTGAGCTTTTATGTCTACAAAATACTTTGTGTAGCATAATATATCCAGGGGATCCTCAAGAAATCTTAAAAGATGATAAATGGTAATGGTAAACCTGCCTCTTACTTATTGACTACAGTATGCTTTGTGACTGAATAAACAAAAGGGTTGGAAATTGTGACTGTGGATGAGTTTTTTTTTTTCTATTAGTATTCAGTGCATTATTCTCTGCTTATTTATGAGTTGGACAGAGAGGAAAATATACTTAGAGACAGTAGACATCTAGACCTTTCTTCAATGTCTTTACTATTTAAAGCAGTTTCTGTTTCTTCGCTGCTTCTTACCCTTATAAAGGTTTATGGAAAATAGAAGATATGAAGTTAAATATCTTGTAACTTTTCCTATATTATAAGATCATTCTAAAGTTGGCTGTTTCCAATAATAATATTCTTTGAACTTTTGAATAATTTTCATTTCATTTCCCAGCAGATGTGTGCCTTATATATTGCATGTATTTTATGAGTGGTTTCATCTATTTCTCTGTTTGTTTATTTATTTTTGGCATCTGTGTTATGGCACACAACATAGTATTGTAAATGGGCTGAAAAGGATAATGCATCTTCCCAAAACAAGAACTAAGTTCATACTTGATGAATATGATTGACTTTTTCAGATGTAAAGTTATAGATGGGTTGGTAGGGAAGCTCTTAAATTTAGTTACCTCTCAAAAATTCAACCTACATTTTACTAAAAATTTTTAATGTTTTTTTAAATTTATTTGTGAGAGAGAGAGAGACAGCGTGAGCAGGGGAGGGCCAGAGAGAGAAGGAGATATAGAATCTGAAATAGGCTCCAGGCTCTGTGCTGGCTGTCAGCACAGAGCCCGATGGGGGCTTGAACCCATGAACCATGAGATCATGACCTGAGCTGAAGTCGGATGCTTAACCGACTGAGCCACCCAGGTGCCCCTCAACCTACATTTTAAAATAAATGTACTTTAAATTTTGAAGAGATTTAAATATCTATTAAAATAATCATCTATAGAATTTTCTTTTAAATGGCCCTGTTATTTTGCTCTGTTTTCTGTGAAGCACTTCTTTGAGCCTTACTTTATACTCTCAAGATAATGGGTTATCAAGATAATGGGTTCCACCCTTCTAATTTATCTCACTTCTTACTTTTTTTATAGGAATTTATTGTTTTTACAATAAGAGAGAGCCATTCTTTATCAAAATGCAGCTCTCTGATATTTTTTGAAATAAACATGTATTTCTGATACCATTTCTCAGAATCTAAGAAAAAGAATTGCTATCATTCTGTCACTGTTTTTCCTTTTTGTTTGTGTTTAATTGTGCTAACTTTGTTTTTGGCATATATTTTCTCATTTTAAAATCAGTTTTATGTTTCTTTATTGACTGATAATGCTTTTCCCCAAAAAAGAACATTGCAAAAATATTTAGCAGATAGTGAAAAGATCTGAAAGTCTTCTTGGAAAATCAATAGTTGGAATTCAAAACTAGTTAGATCCTGCATATAACAGGAATTTTTCCTATTTCTCCTATACCTGAGAAAAGATTTCATTTTATATGCATGGAACAAAGCCTATTGTATGTATTAAACCAACTTTATGACAACAGGGAGTCTTTCTGGGCCTGAAAATTCAATAAAATATTTATAAGAAAAAATAGCTACTGAGAACATGCAGTCCCTAGTTATCATCCCATGCTATAGGTGACGGCTTCAACCATTTTTGAGTTAGAAAATACAATTTATTCCTATAAAATCTTCCTCATCACAAAGCTGAGCTCTTTCCAAATTGATACAAGTTATTGCCCTGCAAGGAAGTAATGCTATCTCCACTCAGAACTCAAATAGTTAATGTTCAGCACTTGGGACCAATTTGGCTGACATGAAAGAACCCCTGGAGCAGTAATGGCTCTATTCTGGTAATCTGTAGATCACTGCTCTTAAGTTTAGAATTCCAGAGTGCTTCAGATGGGTGTTTATTTTGTTACTGGACTCATAAATTTGTCAGACAAATTTGTCTTTTGAATATCAAGCACTTAAAAATGCTGATAAATAGGTAATAGATAAAACTGTTTTCTGCTGGATCAGTTTTTATTTTTTCCACTTATCCTGGAACCACTAAGATCTGTATAATTCTTCACATCTATTTTGAACTGGAATGGATATAGATAAATATGAAATACATAGATAAGATGGGAAAATTGACTTTGGTTTTACATGGCTGGGTTTGCACAGCTGTCAGGTATGACCACACAGCTTGGGTATTGCATAACTCTAGAGAGCTCCAGTCACCTCTAGTCTTTGCAGAAGATGCACCCTGTACCTGGATAATGCACAGTGGGCACAAGAATATGTGGAGACATTGACAAAGATAAAAAGCAAGTAAGAGTTTGATTAAACCATTATTATAAAATTGCATAACATTTCCATGGTTGGTTGCCTGCTTTGAATTGCTTTCTTTTCTTAATGGCATTTGATCTTAGACTACAAATACCAGAAGTAAGATTTCTTCTAGTCCAAACTTCTTACTGTATAGGAATAAAGTAAAACTCCTATCCTCCAGGGACTGAACTAAGCCATATAGCTAGCTAGTGGTTGTCAAAAGCTAGATCTAAAATCTAAGTCTATAGACTTCCTTTCCAATGATCTGTTTTCAAAATCCTATGCTCTCCTTAGCTTATTAATGTGTTGACAGCCACCTCTCACCTGAAGGTTGTAAAAGACATCACAGGGATATGACCTTACAATAATAAAATCCTGGTTTTATTCTCTCTTCAAGTCTATTCTGCTATAGGGATTCCACAGTTTTGATCTTGGCTTGTTAACCTCATTAGCATTGATTCTCAACATCTGTGCCTGTGGTTAGTTGGGAGCCTAGGGTGTATGACTTCTTTGTATCAGAGCCCACAACCAATAATCATTTCTTCTGTGACCTAATGAAATATGAATTGCCAGAAATAGTGAATCTGTAATCAGTTATGGGTTTTGAGCAGGTTAGAAATTTTTGTATATTATATACATATGTATGTGTGTATATATATATTATGTACATAATATACAAATAAATATATATATAATATTTCACACAACAGAGATATTGGACAATAGATGAAGGCATGGCAAAATAATTTAATTTCTCTTTTCTCTTTTTTCCTACTGAGGCTAATTGGGTTTTGTTTACTTTTCCAGTGAGATGCGTGATTTACCAGGTTTGGAGAACCATTCACTCTGTGTTCTCTGTGCATGATTTCACCCTCGCAGACCTGAATTGGAAGCATGCTTGAGTCCAGAGCAGATGCATGCAACTGGGCAAACCATTTTGCCATTGCTCTTCCTTGGAATGATAATCCACATGCCGAGATTTCAAATGAGTTTAATACACATTTTCTTGATTAATGGAAAATGGCAGAGTGTAGGAGACTGAAACAGTTCGTGCTTTGCTTGATTAATTAATAAGGGACTCTCTTTTCCCAGCTTCGACTCATTATGCTAATGAAGTGTCATCAATTAAGGCTTTCCCTTGATTATTGAATCTGTCAGGTAGCGCTCAGTGAAAATGCTGCATTCCTTTGCTGTCTGGGTGGAATTGCCATTATAACTTTTTATGAACTACTGCTTCCATTAGCTGGTATTTGTTCTATTTTCTCATTATTGTGTCTTTTTTTTGACCTCAAGAAAGGTGATTATGGAAACTTTGGAATAAACTGGAAAATGTTATCTTTGGGAATTTGGATAAAGAAAATGTAGTAACAAAGATATACACCATTCTTCATTCAGAACTCATTTGTAATTATTAATGATATAGTAAAAAATGAATCAAAAGAATACGGTGAACTTTCTGAAGTCTTTGACAGCAGATTATATCAGCAGTTCAGAAATAAGTGGTCATTAACCATTTCTCACCCTACTATTCAAATTAAATTTGTAGATGAAGGGTTTTTCCTAAGAAAATAACCTGAGAACAAAAGAGTGTATATTTAACTATTTTATTATCTTTATGTAAAGTTCTAATTTGTTTACAAATATGACTTGGACTTGGGTCTAAGGAAAGGTGACACAATGTAAAAAAGAATAGAATATAACCAAGCACAGCCTCTAGGATAAGTTTAGGAAAAAAAACATTTTTATGTTTTAGTGGCCTTTGCTCTTCAGCACTGATGATGAGGCTTTTGGTATGGATGAATGTTGTGTACTCGTGTTTCTGTATCTACTCGCTAGGGAACATCATGCTTTAAATTAAGTAGTACCCATTAATGGGTGATGGTAAAGCCATCTCTAAAAGGTTGTACATAATGGAAGACCTGAGTAATACACTTGTAATCACCCATTCCATCTCTGTTTTGGTAACTGACATCTTGGGGGAACAACAGTAATGCATTTGTTTAACTTTCTTATTTCACTTCACCTAAAGTAAAAAATAGTTTTATGGAACATCTCTGGTCTTAGGTAATAGAAAATTTAAACCACTGATGTCATCTATTTAATTAATCCACCAATGTCTCAGTTTTCCTAACTGTAGAATGAGGAGATAAACTACCTAATTCATAGGAAGTTTCCTAGAGATCTGGGGTATAAATAAGTGGGAAAGAAAGTGGGATACTTTACTACTTGCTTTTAGGGAATACATTTATATCCTGGTGCTGGGAGGTTTTTTTTAATTTTTTTTTTTTTTTAAATCTATTTCTGAGAGAGAAAGAAAGCATGAGCAGGAGAGGGTCAGAGAGAAAGAGGGAGACACAGAATCCAAAACAGACTCCAGACTCTGAGCTAGCTGTCAGCACAGAGCCCAACACGGGGCTTAAACCCACGAACCTTGAGATCATGACCTGAGCCAAAGTTGGCCACTTAACCAACTGAGCCAGCTAGGTGCCCCCTGGTCCTGTGAGTTTTAAAATTAGAGGAAGACATTTGATAGAGTTTATTGCAGAGTGTGCTGATGCTTAATTACCCATAGCAGTTATACTATAGTTGAATTCTCTTTTCAGAGAGCACTCTTTTTCTCTGCTTTCAGGAATAATGTTTCCAGTTCAGTGGAACTCTACATGTGCTGTCTTCGGGTCACAACTTTTAACACTCTCCTGGGTCCCAAACATGTGACAGCGCTGAGGAAAGACTGATTCATAAAGAGAAGGAAGTATGCAGCTGAGCAGAGGCAGTATTGACTGCCTCAATATGGAGTACCTATATCATCTTCTCAGAGGGATTCTGGTAAGAAATATATCTAAATCTAAGGGTGGACAAGTTGAGGGTTGGTAATCGACAGGGTCCAGGCTTGACCTTGTAGCCACACTACTACTCCTTTAGAGGACCAGCCCCAAGCAGCAGATCCTCCCCATGTGGTCTTGCACAAGGGCCATCAACATAGCCCTCATGGCCAGTATTTTGTTGGATATTTTGCACCATATGGTGTAGAGATGTGGTAAAAACAACATTCTAAAACAGAAACTAGTAGAAGATCAAATTACCCAGGTAAAGAAAAATTGGTTTAACTTTTTAAATACAAGCTGCAATGCATGTATTCAGTGGCATCATTTTAATCTTCTGTTCATTCTGTTTTGTTTTGATATCCAAGTCATGATGATTGACTGGGAAGGATGAGATGGGCTGAAAGAGATCTATTAGAATACATTACTCTTCATAAGTTTCTTCTTTTCAACAATGAAACTTTACTTTCGTTGTAAAAAAAAAAACAACTTAATTTCCACTTTTCAACAAAGGTACATGCTCATGCTGTCATTAAATTTGAAGTTATTTGTAACACTGCAAGTTGGTTGAGTGAGAAAAATTGAAAAGTATCATAGATTCGAGGATATGAGATATGGCTGTCATTCGTAACTAAAGTCATGCTGCGTGTACAACATAATCTCATTGTGTCTTGGCTCGTTTGAAATACACATGAAAATTCGTGTAGAGAGCAATGCCACATTTATGAATTTTAATTATGACTAGGAAAATAGACTTTGGAGCCTGAATATATGTGAAATTTGCAGATCAACAGATAAACAAAAGGTATTTTTCAGATGGACAGTGTTAACTGTTTAGTCAAAACCCAACAGTTAACCAAGAGGAAATAGGATATAATCAGTTTAATAGGCATGTATTATAAGAAACCACTTTACTCTGGATGCCAGTAGGTAACTTTTTCCTCTAATAAATTTTGTTCTTCATGGGAATTGAGCAACATATGACACATAGCACAGAGAAATGGTTAAATAGTGTCTGGAACCAAACAGCCATTATTTTATTTTTTGTTTTTGGATCTTGGGTAAGTACTAAAACTATTGAACCTCAATTTTCTTATCTGTAAAATAAGCATAATTCTGCCATATGTTTTGTGAAGATTAAACAAATTCTGTTAATCACTGCTTAATAAATATAATCATTATCTTTAAATTTTATCTACATTTGGAATACCATTGCCACACTAAATATAGTTTTGTCCTTGACCACATTGAGGATATGTTAAAATCTCTTTTACAGATGTATAAGCTAGAAAAAAGTAATATAATATATGTAGATTCAATATTATATATATATTATTTAGTACTTATTTTGCAGTCCAGTGTTCTTCTCCTTTGCCACAACAGAATCCTGAATTATATCAGAAAAACAAAGCCTAACAGAAATGAATTATGTAGACACAGAAAATCCTTCCCGTTGTTACAAGATACTAGTTTTCTTAAAAAGAAAATTAATATTTGCCTTGTGATGGGCATGATTTTAGCTAAGTCACAGAGTGATCAGAAATTACAGCTTTATTGAAATTTGAAAGTTTACTTTCTCTTTTTTTTTCTAAATGTACATTTATCTTGAAACAAAATATAAAACCTCACAGCCTAGTAGTTTCATTACCAGTGATATCAAAACATGTGTAAGCAAAGAGACAGTGACTAGGAATACATATATGCATATATGTATATGTATATTTTCATTCATTCACGGAACTGAAGGAAGAAATCTTTTCTCTCAAATTATAAAGTGCAAGTTATGAATGACTATAAATTCAGTGGTTACTGTTGCTTTTTCCATTCAACATATTTTACTTTTACTTTTCTTTATCCATACATACCTTTATATTTTTATATATACTTGATTCCTCATGAGTTATGCAACTACTTTTAAGAAATTCACAAGTGAGATGAAGACTATCACCTGCTCACCTGCTCTTTTTTTTTTTCCTGGTTGCAAAACTAAGGCTGTCTTCTTGGTTTCCCTTGCAGATTTCTGTGAATATAACCAAGTATCCTGTGATAGAATGTGAGGAAAATGATAGGCACATTTCTGGGTCCATCTTATAAAAATCACCAATGAGCACTACTTCATACTTTTTCCCCTTCTGCCCTTAATAGAAACTCCAAGAGTGCCCATATCCTACCCCCATGATTGGTCATTGACTTGGAATGTCCCTGGACAGTTTGCATGAGACTGATACTAATTTAAATTATTATATGTTTAGCTCCATTGTCTATAACCCAACTCATCCTAATAGAAAAATGGCAATGTCAAAATGGAATGCCGCTGTAAAAAACTAAAATGTGTTATAACATAAAATTTAGCTCTAACAACAAAGAGACAAATGGAGGTCATGTGGTAGGTGGTGAGAAAAATGTATACAGCAAGTGACAAAGTGGAATCGGGACCTATGTGGTAGCAAAACATCTTGAAAACTGTCACCTGTAATTATTTAGAAGGTAGAATAAATGCCTACTGGACTTGTAGCTCTAGGGTAAGTGATGAGAAAAAGCTGGAAAGTTAATAAATGTGTGACTGTTACTTGCTACACTGAGCCATGTCATATGAGAAAGAGCTAAGCTCAGGTAAGAATTAGCTAGTTTTAAAGAGAGACTGAAGGGAATAGAGAAAGCTAGATTAAAAGCATCATAGGGGTTGAAAATGCAACTGCTCTGAACTCTGAACAATAAGAGGTAAGACTGAAAAAGTCTCTGAGAACCAAAGAAACATTAGGATAGTATAATCAAAGGGCTTCAGCTTGTGCAAAAATCAGCTTGAGAAGGACTGTCTTCTCATGTACTCCTACTGTTTCAGATGACCTTAAAGCAATATCAATAGGAGAGAAAGGGAGGCAGAGGGAGAGACATGGAGGAAGAGAAAGAACAAGGAAACAAATCCAGCTTAATACAGCTAACTTAAAAATTATGGATAGGAAAAATCTTTGGCAGCATTTACTGGAACATGGAAATGACTGGAACATAGAACTTATCAGAAGCATATACATTTTTAATGGACTTATATGGTCTCAGAAACCACAAGTCCATAAAGTTATTAACAGTTTGGGAATTTCAGTGATATGGATATGGGTATTTTAGCATTATTCTTTTAACTGTTCCCTAAGTCTGATGTTTTATTAAAAAGTTTAAAAGAAGCCCTCATCTCCCAGTAATGGGGGCAGGGTAGAACGTGATCATCAATCCAGCGAATGCCAGAAATTTCACCATCAGGGAAATAGCTATCTCAACTGTGAAATTTCGAGGTGATGTATACTTCACTCACTTCAGATGTAGCCATTGAAGACAGCAATGAGGAACTTCTCAAAGGGTGGGGCCAAGGGCCACAGGATACACTGAAGAGGAAGGGAATATCCATTCAGCCAGCACACTCCGGATATAGTCAAAAACATTCTCCAGGTGTCCGGGAAGGGGCTTTCCACAGTGCCTGCCTTGTATGAGTTTATCCTGCCATGAACTAGGGACTATGATGTGTTTCTCATTTTTCCCTTTCCTAAGCAGGAGTTTTTATACAACAATCCTATTCTTGACCTAATGTTGTGTGGAGGGACAGCACTCATAACTTCTCTTTTAATTTCAGAGGTCGTTTGAGTACGAGGAACAAAATTCAAACCCAACAGACTTGGAAAAGACTTCCCTAACTAGGAGATTACTTTGTCTCACTTGGGAAGAAGTATACATGGGTAGAGGGACTGACTTGGTGGCGGCTATTTGCAGGCTTCCAAGGAAACCTGTTCTTTCTCCTGAACTCTATTTTCCACCTTCTCTTTCAGACAGATATGTGCGTGTGACTATATTCTCTTCTGTGGAATAGGAATCTCCACCCCTCCTACACCCCCGATCTCTTAAAAGTCCGCCTCCATGTTCACTTCCTTTTCTGACAGAGTATGGTCTCCAAGGCAACCTTGGACACTGCATATTGAAGTGAGAGAAGTTGCCCTCAGTTTGGATTCTCAAGTGATTTGGGGGAGGAAACCTTCCCTGTACCCTAAAAACTTGGAAATTTTGTAGAGCAAGAAATAACTTCTCATTGTGCTGATTTTTTATATATCTGGGTCCACGTTGGTTTTTTAGCCTATCCTACACTGATAATACAAAATGTAAAATCAATAAAACCTAATTGGAACTGTAAAGATCTAAGAAATATTTTAATCTAAATGTGTAGAGGGTTAATTTAAAAATCTCAAGCTACCTCCAAAATGTTTCAAATTTTATATAGTGAATGAGAGATGAAATTAGTCCACAACACCTTTAAAAATTATAGATTGTTTAGATTTCCTAACACTCTACTGATGACGGTTAAAACACATCATTGAGTTGGTCTTTGTCCCAATTTGAAAAAATAAAAGCTGAAAGATATCCCCAAATTAATTTGTGACTGTATGTAGAAAGAGCAGAAGATGCTATTACTGCTTGTCACCTTGCTATAGTATTCTGGGATACTGAAGTGTTAGGAAGTCTATTATCATGTCACTCGAAAATAATTTTTTTCGCTACCAAATCTTCATATCCCTGGAAGCAGAATTTTGTCACTGTGATTCAAAATGTATTTTAGCAAAGTTCTTTTTGCAAACCAAAAAAAATGTAGTAGAGTTTACCATTTGTATTTATGCCAGCAAGATGCACTTGTCCCTTATAAACTTCATTATAGAAAATCAGTAACATGAAAAGGAGGTTCGTCTACCCAAATATTAGCTATTATCCTAATATGGAAATAAATATATTTAAAAATGAAGTTTTATGTCAGCAAATTACCCTTTTTAAATTTCAATTTATGATATATTAAAATTGTTTTTGTTTTCATGGAGACACTCTTTTTACATTTCTCGTTGTGTTTTTAGGTGATCTGAATTGGAGTGTCAGGTGTCAGTTTTTCTTTTTTAAACTCATTTTATTTTTCTTGATATGTCCAGGAAATTGAAAAGTAAATTAGGAAACATAATGTTCTGATGAAAAACAACGGGGCTTCTTGTGCTGAGGTAAATGCAAGCAGTAATTCTGCATTGCGCTTATTACTGTGGAATCAGTAAGTATAGAACCAAAAAAGAAATGTATCTTGCTGGAGGTTTAATCAACAAACAGTCTCCAGTAGTGTCCTTCTGAGAAATAGTGTCATTTTTATGAAGAATTTATTAACTTACATTTTATTTTTCTGAAAACATGCATGCAAGAGTGGTGTCATTATTTAATAGTTACACTCTGCTTACTTCCATATAGATCATGTTTTAAAGGTACATCCAGGAATGAGAAGACAAAATGTAGAAGGGGACAGATTTCCCCAAAATGTTTATTAAACTTTATAGAGTTAGGGCCATTACTCTTTTAATCAATTAAAATGTGATAAATTATGTAATAAAATGTATCTCCTAGAAATTTAAAACCTGTTCTTTTTAAAAAATAATAAAACTAATACATATTCATCCTAGGAAAGTTAGAATAAAAGATGAAAAGAAAATTTACCCATAATCCTACCAAGGCAAAATCACTTTCTGTCTGACTACTTCTACGTATTTATCTATATCTATTACCTATCAGTTTGTGTATCTGTCTACCTATTTATCATCTATCTTATCTGTTTTTTCAGACTTTCTAAGCTTGTATAAATATATATGTATATATATAATATATTTTTTCTTTATTTTTACTAAATTAGATTATATAATTTATACAATTTTCTTCTTTATTTAATTCACATGTCGTGAGCATTTGTTATTAAATATTCTTATAAAGTAGAATTTTAGATAGAATTTTTCATATAGACATACTGTGTATTTATGTGTTACCTATAGTTAAATATTTGCTATTTACTTTGTCTCTTACTCATTTTATGTCTATAAACATATTTCTTCACAATACTATGGCTCGGTTTTTGCTATTTTATGATTATAACTTTTTAGAGATGAGATTCCTTAGTCACAAAGGAATAGTCTCTTCTGTTTGTTTATTTTGTTTCAAGTTTTTGTTTAAATTCTAGTTAGTTAACACCTGTTGTAATTCCAGAACGTGGAGAAGAATTCAGTGACTCATTACCGCACACAACACTCAGTGCTCATCACAACCAAGTGCTCTCCTTAATACCCATCACCCGTTTAGCCCTATCCCCCTGCCCCCTCTCCTCCAGCAGCCCTCCGCTTCTACTCTATAGTGAAGAGTCTATGTGATGATTTGCCTCTCTCTGTCTCTCTTTTTTCTTTTCCCTGTGTTCATCTTTTTTGTTTCATAAATCCCACATATGAATGAAATCATGATATCTGTCTTTCTCTGACTAATTTTTTTTACTTAGCATAATACGCTCTAGCTTCATCTACCTTGTTGCAAAGGGTATAATTTCGTTATTTTTATGGCTGAGTAATATTCCATTATATACTAGAATACACACACACACACACACACACACACACCACTTTATCTATTTATCAGTTGATTGCCATTTGGGTTCTTTCCATAATTTGGCTATTGTTAATAATGCTGCTATAACATTGGGTGACTGTACCCCTTTGAATCAGTACTTTTGTATCCTTTGGGTAAATACCTAGGATTGCAGTTGCTGGGTTGTAAGGTAGTTCTATTTTTAACTTTTTGAGGACCCTCCACACTTTTCCAGAGTAGCTGCACCAGTTTGAGTTCCTGCCAATAGTGTAAGATTTCCCTTTCTCCACATCCTCACCAACATCCATTATTTCTTGTTTTGTTAACTTTAAAGGAACAGCCTCATTTAAAGCCTCTTGCCATTAACTGCCAAAGTGACTTCAGACTAGATGTACTAATTTAATTCCAACTTACAGTGCCTAAGAGAACTTGCTCACTGTACCCTAGCCAAAATTAAGTATTCTCATTATTAATATATTTGATAATTGATCATTTAAGTGATGCCTTATTACTTTTCAATTGCCTTTTAACTTAGGGATTATATTTAACATATATTCATGTTTCTGTCATTTGTTATTTTTTTATAATTTACATTTACATTAGTGGTATAAACCAGAGTGATGTTTGGAAATAGAAGTCATACCAGATATATATTTCCTTTGTTTCTGAATTTAATGGAACTACCCTAACAGTTCAGGTATAAAGTGTGGTGTTGACTAAAATCAAAGGATTTTAAACATAGCCTTTAACTGAAGAGCAAAGGGAAAATTATGTGCTTATTTTACCTATTTTTCTTGTAGTTGTTTTGCTCTGCTATTTCAGTGCCTCATTTGCTTCAAAGGAAAATGTTTCAAAGAATAACTTAGATAGAAATTTAAATTGTCTTTTTCTATAATGTACAGCTGTATGGAACAAAGTGCCATCAGGAATATTTTTCCTCACTAAAACATATGTATTTGGTTTGATATAACAAAAATTATCTAAGTTGTATCTCAGTAAACTAAAATGTAGAATTAATTACTCATTTACAAGATGGACCAAGTTTAATGTTTCATTATCAGTCTTAAAGGTCTGGATATGCAAATTGATTTTGTAAATTTTAAGGAAAGTATTCTTAATCTACCTAAAATAAACTATTTCTAAGTATTTTAGAAATACAATTTACATGCAAATGTTTTATGTGCTAGGTTCAGCTATTTCTTGTCTGTTTAATAAGCAAATCTGACAAAAGAGACCTATTCAGCAACATTATTAGTTGCTAGTTTGGTGTTTGGTGTATGCTCTCCATTTTATTTCTAACTCAATTAAAGT